>NC_026747.1:997500-1132500 GCF_000149245.1 Cryptococcus neoformans H99
AATAGCTGTGAGCTGTGTTTTAGTATCGTCAAGAAAATACAGGCTACTTATCTATGGACTAAGCATTAGCACTGAGCCGGATATTTCAATGCGAATTTTATTCGACGGAACAATCCTTAACGATGCCAATTTTGTCATTGATATCCATTGTTCAAATTATGTTCCATCAATAAAGGGAATTGCACGCATGGGTAGCTTGCGATTCCCCGAGTCTTCGGTAAATGTCAAGTCTTTCAAGAATTTGCTTCCTGTAGGAACATCCAGAAGGTCATAAACTGCGATGCACTCTCTTTCTCACGACAGAGAGTTGCCAATTCTTCCAGATATGTCGGTCCACGACGAGGAGATGAACAGTTCCTTCTAAACTGAGGAGGAAGGGGATTCCGTCGTCATCGAAGTCTTCGATGGTAAAGAGGGGATGATGGCGGTTCCAATGCAAAGGATATGGGACTTTGCTCATCACTTTGTGTATTTCCGAGCTGTTTTCGACGCTTAGGGGTAATTCGATCCATAACGCGGAGTGCCGCTCTAAGGGAAATTTGGGCTTGATGGGTGTATCGAAAGATAAAAGAGACCTACTGCATGGAGACTGGAGCCGGAGTGGCGGGGATGTGGAAATGGAATCGCTTCCGAATGGAGTTCGAAACGTTCAGGTGCAAAGGGCCCGCGATAGTCTGGTGTCGGGAGGAATTTAAATGAACCGGCCGAGAATGAAAACCGGATAACCCCACTAGTAGTGATAGACCAACGGGGACCGAAGGAACCGGGAAGGCTATAGTCCCATCGTTAATTCCATAAACATCCTTCTTATCCTCCTCTGTACTCCGAAGCTGACATCTTGATTGCTTCTTGCAATCCAATGTTAAGTTGCCATTTTGTTTCGACTTCGTCTCTTGAGACTTGTTGCACAATGTCACTTGTCCGAATTCCCACAAAGTACTGCGTTTCCAGATGGTCCCGTCCATAGCGAGAGTTCAAGGAGTCGAGCACATTGAGCAAGTTTTCGAAAAACGCGTTGATACGCTTCTGGCGATACACCATCTGGTCCGAGCTCGAGGATCTTTAGCAAGATAACTAACGAAATATTGATCTTCGAAAGAAAGAGGATCAAGATCGAGGATAAAGCTCCCCTTTATATACTTCTACAGAAATCTATTATTTATATCTGCTCGAGGTCCAGTGGCGTGGGCTGGAGGGACCTTCTCATCTGTGAAATGCGTATCGATTCCATCTGTTACGTAACTTCCTGTCCTTGTTCTTTGTCCAGGCTCGTGACAGAGGGTAAAGCTGTTAACTGCAAACTGAAGTTACATGTGATAATTGCGCTCCTTAATATCATTGCTAATATCATTGCCAGAATCCATGAGCTTTGTATAAATACGCAAGTATTCCTGCAATATCATGGGGGATAACAGACTGCATATTGATGGGGAGGTGAATTGTCTCTGTTACTTTGGTCATCAGGGGTAGCAATTCTCACCGGAAGCAGAACCGGACATCTGATGCTCCCTCCCAACACTCTTGCTCGTTGCCGCAAAGATCGAACTCATGTCAGCTGAGGTTGACTATGACCTGTGCTCTGCTAGCTCGCATCGAGGGCCGCATTGCAGGTGCAGGTCCAGCTGAAGAGGATCAGGTAGTCAGCTAGCAGGACAAGGTCTGCGCATTGGTACAAATCACCACCGTCCTGGTGGGGATCTTCAATGAGGAGTTAAAGGAAGGGAGAGAGATCGGACCCATCCCTCTGTACTGAAGCTGCGGGGTCACGCCAGAAACGTTGTTGAAGCCCATCCCAAGGGCAGCGAGATTGATTATCCAGCAATACTCGTCTCCGTTGACTTGAAATGGCTGGGGTGACATGCCGGCGCCGGAATCATTCAGGGTGGAATTTAAATCGTTGAAACAAGTCACGTTACTGCTGACCGAGACGATATAGACAAGGCCAAACTGCATACCTGTATTGGAACATACCACATGCTCAACAATGAAACGACAGATTAGACGTTTGGTTGCTTCAACCAACGTTGCTCTCCTGCTGTGTATTATTACAGTACGGGCCGACGCAAACTCGGATTCGCCAAAATGTCCTTGTCTCGCAACGATCCAACCCCACATCCCGATGTTCTCTGCTCCCTCACACTGCGCTAGTAATAGCAAATACCGAGGAACCACTTGCATCTCGGTAGCGGCGGGTAGCTGATAAACGGACCCCTCGTCGCAGGCCAGAGTACGATTTTCTCTAGGGTGTTGGGTCCCGTTGCAAGTGAGTAGTATTTGTTTGCCCCTGCTATGTCAAGCAGGGTGGGGCCCTCGAACAGCTCTGTGGTGCTGCCGGAGATATGGCTTTCCACGACTGACCCAGCCACCTTGTCAGTGATAACTTCGCAAGGCTGGTCAGTGGATTTGCAGTCCTCATGCGCCAGGCCAAGAGTGTGCCCTAGCTCATGTGACATGATAAAGGTAAGGACGTTCTGAAAGTTGCTCTGGAAAGCCGTGTTGTAAACGAAGATGTCGCGGTTCCTAGCACCCGCTACACCCCGAGGTGGGAAGGGGGCAGTCGCGAGCACATTGGGCTCTCTGGCAGACTTGGTCCGGTCAACAGCAAGAGTATGGAACACGGCGTCGTTGCAGTTCTCCACAAACTCGAACGAGACGAATTGCTTGTTCAGACCTGCGTTCCAGAAGTTGATTGCACGTACCATGGCGGATGCAACGATCGCTGATGCTCGGATGGGAACGGGGGAGGACGCATATGGGACCAGATAATCGTTATTCCTCTCGACACAAATGGAAATCACCGACCCTCGTCTCCACCGGTTGGGCGTACCCGTCGCTCCTGAATCCGCAAATGTCCGCTTGTGAAGGGCTCGCCCAATGTTCGCTTCATTCCCAGTGCTGGTGTTGTTGTCGAAAGAAGTGGTGTTTCGAATGTCAGGATTGCCAAAATTGTCCAAACAGAAGTCTCTCCCTATCCCAGCTACATTTGCTGTGAAATTTTGACCCTGCTGCTGGCCTTCATCGTCCGTCAAGTTACCAGACCCCTCCCCGATACAGTAGTCGAACGGTACTTGGTCCGACACGGTCAGATCGTCATTGCTGTAATCGCCGTCGAAGCTGATCATGGGCGGCCAGGGTCCAGCTGCCTCGGTGACGTTAACAATGGCTTCAAGGGCAGGGTTGAGCGACTCGCTGTTGGGGTCTGGCCCTGGGGGGTCGGGAATGATCTGATTGGTTTTCCCTCCTGAATCACCACCTTGATTACCTCCGGGGTTTCCACCAGTATTGCCCCCATGGTTCCCACCAGTATTGTCCCCATGGTTCCCACCAGTATTGTCCCCATGGTTCCCACCAGTATTGTCCCCATGTTTTCCACCGTAGTCCGGTCCCGTTGTCCAGACCCTAATGGTGGGATTACTGTCAGCCCATCAACTCAGGCCACTGCAAGCAGGTGACTCACTGATTGTTGTTACCCGTGCTGCACTGCCAGACCTGCAGCTGGTTGAAATCAGACCGATCCCCATTGGCCCAGTCGAGGCACTTGCCCTGGTCGCGGAGAGCAATTTTGTTATCACTCGTCCAATACCAGTCTTGCTGTCGGACGTCCAAGCACTTCCAGATCTTCATTTTGATTCCGTCGGCTGCGTAAGGGTGGGTGGCATCGAGACAGAAATTGGTGCCGGCGAGCTGGACCTTGGTCTGACCGCGGCCGGCATTGAGGACCCAGTCTTGAGCCGGGGTACCGTTGCAGTCGTAAACCTGAATGGTATCAGCGAAAGTGGCACAGTACGGTGTGGTGTCATTGCTTGGGCTCACCTGCACGGGCTGACCGTCCTGATGATCATTACCTAGGAGGTCAACGCACTTGCTTTTGTCCCCGTTTGGGTGTAGCCGCACAGTCTTGGTAGATTGAACCGGCTGGAACTTGGGAGGGTCGCGCTCGATGACAGCGGCGAAAGCGAGGGGTGCGAGGCCGAGAATGTAGACGATGTGCATGAGTATGAGGTCTTGTTGCGGATGGCGTAGCAAAGGATGATTGTTGGACAAGGAGGGGATAATGCTTGTCCACTTTGGCCGATCTTATACTGTCTGGCTCAGATAGCTAAGCACTGCCTTGCCGTGTTGCATGTCCATAGCATGCGATAAGATTATCTCTGATACTGTAACGACGTTGTACGTATGTCCTACATATGCACTGGGTTCGTTGTCGCGCATATCATCCAGTCTGTATATGCCAAGATAACGGGATCCAGAGAGGAACAGCATGTAGACCAATGCCAAGGAGGCGGCACTCGGCCAGTTGCAGGAGTCGACAGTCAGCCGGTATGAATCCCATCTGATACAGGTCTCACTTGTATTTTGTTAGCCACGAGCTTCCGGCGTGTGGGTTTGTGCGTACAGGGCAGAACGCCAATACCCAACCCAAGGTTTAAACAAAAAGAAGCCCAAAAACGTCCAAAATTTTCGGCCAAATAATCAGCTCGTCGAGAAAAGACCGATAATTAAAAATGAGGTTTTTGGCTAGAACAGAGCCTGTTCCTGAACAGCGGAATTTTTGGCCCATCTAACGGGTTTCACTTTACAAATGCGCTGAAGAATTGCGCACTTTCTATTTAATTAGGAGACAAATCCGGTTGAAGGGCTGGAGGCTCGGATAAGGATGATGCAAAAAGGACGACAAGTCAAATTAGTGGACTTACGTGCTCACCGTTTGCACGATTATTGTGGCGCGGTATTGACCAAGGCGCCAGTAGTCGATTTGCAGGTGAAAGCTGTGAGAGGTCGAGTAGCGTAATAATAGTAAACGCTGACCAGCCTGTCCTTGATGAAAGGACCGCTGAAGAGCACAGCCGTTGATTCCTGTGATGCGTGCTGTACAGATCTCAACGAAGTCTGTGTTTGGATCAGAAATGTGCAAAATCATAAATCTGTCAACTAAACGAACGAACAGCTTAGCGGCTATAGACACGCAACCATTAACAAAATTGGATGGTGCATAAATCACCACCACCAAAAAGTCCAACAAATAACACAGCTTCGTAGGAGAATAAATGGTGATATCATAAGTCCCGGGCCGAAGCCCGAATGCTACAGTCGGAGGTTTCATCAGTCTTCACAAAATATCAGTACCAGTCAAAAGGACTGCATCCAGCATCAGCACTTCCCCAAGATAGGATTATGGCAGCTCCCGAGGAGATCTCTGACCCAGACATTTATTCTGACATACCAGAAGGCAGGTCTGGATCTCCTCAGAAGGAGCATTCACCGTTTATCGGCTTCGCCGCGGGTATCTGTTCGGGGTGAGTTTTTCGTCTGCTCTTACGCTCGGCGGTCAAAGGTCTTGTGGCCTTGACAATAAGATGGTACGCTAATATGGGTGGTTATTAGATGGACAAAGGTATATATATAGTTTGGTCTTACATCTCTGAAGGGACTGTCATAATCAACGCTGATTTCCCGGTACAGCTTATTGTCGGACATCCTTTTGACACTCTGAAGGCAAATGATTTGTCCTCATACACCAAGGAAAGTCGCTGACCGTATTTTGAACGAATATCCAGACAAGGCTACAATGCACACCCCCAGGAACCTTTAATGGGGCATGGGACTGCTTCAAAAAGACGGTCAGCAAAGAGGTGTGTTGTTCCCGCAGAGTACGTGTAATACTTGCTCATCGTAATATGATTGGTAGGGTCCAAGAGCTTTGTATAAAGGCGCAAGTATCCCTGCAGTCTCATGGGGGATAACAGACTCCATCTTGATGGGAAGGTGAATCTTTTCTAGCAATTTGGTCATCAGGAATAGCGATCCTCACCAAAAGCAGTTTGCACAACTATCGAGCTTTTCTCTCTGCTCATGGATTAGGGGAACAAGTGCCCAACTCTGATCAGAAGAGGTTATCGCTTTTGGGGCACAGTGTGGCAGGTCTGTTTGCTGGCTGGACCAAGTAAGCTCCTACTTCCTCGAGATCCCTATTTTGCTAAGCGCATTCCAGTGCAACCGTCGCACATCCCACAGAAATTATTAAATGCAAACTCCAGCTTCAACTTGTTCAACCTGAGCATGTACCCCGACAATTCTCTGGACCTATTGACGTCGTACGACAGACTGTCACCGAGCAAGGTGTGACGGGTATGTGGAGAGGACTGGGTGCGAGTTTCATCTACAGAAGTTGTTTTGCAGCGATGTTTGGAAGTAGGTGTTACAAGCATCCAGAATCATCATGCGTAAGAAATACTGATATATGATTGACAGGCTTCGAGATATTTAATAGATTATTCAAGAGCTGGGATGGTACAAATTGGGCAATGTCGGCGGGCCTGGCCAATTTCCTCGCCGGAGGTATGGCCTCTAATGCTTATTGGTTGACAGCATTGCGTAAGTGGAACGTCTATATGTGTAATTGCAATTATTGAAAATTTCTGAAAGCCCTCGACAACGTCAAAAACAGAATAATGAGTGAGGAACCTCTCTGGTAGTCATCATCCATTGCTGACGCAGTATCTTTTTATAGCTGATGATATCAAGACACCACGGTACAAAGGCGTATTTGACGCTTACCGCCAGGTATGGAACGAGACCTACGATGGCTCAAAGGGATTACAGTGGAATGTACTGGCAAGGACCAAGAATTTCTATAGGGTAGGCAGGCAGATTCCCTATTGCTTTAGGGCCATTAACTGACGACCATAACGGGGGGTAGGGTTTTGTCCCCGTCGCACTGAGAGCTTTCCCGACAAATGCAGCAGCGTTGGCTGTATGGGAAGGTGTCATGAGATGGTCAAAGGCATAATACTGTATCTTGCGCTCGCCATGCATGTATACATATACAAAAGCACTGCCAAACATCACGGTGAAAGAGGCATTTAGCTTCAATTTGCCATGTCTTTAATATCTATAGTTCTAGAATCTAGAAATATTCGCCTCCATTTATTTGTCTTCATTTATTCGTCAAAGAAGAACTTGGTGCGCTTCTCGATAGGCTCGAAAACCTTCTCCTTACCAGGGGGACCGGAAGGGATACCGAAGGGGAGGAGGCCAGTAACCTGCCAGGACGACGATCAAAAGGTAAAACTCGATGACGAAAGCAGGAGCATGCTCACCTTCCAGTTGGGAGAAACATCCACAAGCTCGGTAATGGCAGCCTGAGTCTCAGCAGAGAACTGGGCGTAGTGCTACATAAAGTTCAGCAAGTATCAAAGCTAAAAATCCACGACAGCTGAACACACATACCTGCAAGCTAGCACCGTGACCCTCAGCCACCAAAGCGGTCCAGACTATGTGCTGCAAAATACCGGCAGAGTTCTCAGACCAAACAGGGAAAGCCTGAGCAAAAGCGGGCATCTTGGCTGAGAAGCCATTGACGATGTCCTGGTCCTCGAAGAAGATGACAGTACCGTAACCGGCTCTATATTGATCCTTAATCTTGTTGGCCCAGAACTCCTCTTGGCCCTCTGAGGCGGTTGATCAGCTCTGGATTGAAGTACACGCTACAACGACAAGGCACGCACTGTCACCTTTGAGGGTCCTCAAATGAGTTTCAGTAATCTTGTCCCAAAGCTCGTTGTGCTTGGACCCGGAGACAAGAACCGCTCGAGATTGCTGGCCATTGAAAGAGGTAGGGGCATATTTCACGGACTTCTCAATGAGCTCCTGGAGCTGGGCGTTGCTGAGGGTGGTCTTGTTGGTAAGATTGTAGTAGCTTCGTCGCGCCTAAAATAATGTGTCAATCATGAAGCGCTTGAAAGACCACAAGTTATGAGGGATAAACTTACGATGACGGCCTCAAAGAAAGCAGCAGACTTGGACATTTCAACGACAATGAGACTGGATGGAGGGATGTGTGGACCAAACAGGCCGAGTCAAAATTTCTACAAGACGAGTGAAGCACAACGAATCTCTCGGAAATGATTAGTGGTGTTGCTATTTATGTATTTGGCATGAACTTTGCCTTCCGACGGAACCGTTTTGCTATGTCATCATTCTGCTGCTGGAAACAGGGCTTTGCTCGTTTCTGTTGCATGCATGACATGATGATGACTAATGTTACCCACGGACAGGGACCAAATATCAGCTAGATTACCATTATTATTGTTGTCCGTAAATGCCGGCGTTTTGAGCATGAAAATAGGGATTACTTTTATCAAGAAGCGTGCATACATGCATATCATCGTGCTATTGAATTTACCTCCGAGATTTTTTATCTTAAAGAGGCACTTCCCAGCGGACATAGATTAGATGAAAGAAGATCCATTGATAGGCTCGATACACGCCCTTCAACAGACATCTGCCTGTCTCGAAGAGGACCGGCTGCACCATTGAGCAGTTCTTCCGTGCGGAAAATCTCGATCATGGAACGGGCAGTTGTATTGATTACATAATATTCTACAATTCGTTTCTTCAAGAATTTTCCAGCAATCTCTCCGACGGCGCGCGAAGCCTCTCGGATTTTCGATGGAGGGTTCTCAAAGGTTCGGCATCCTTCGCGACTCTATTTATCTTTCTTCGCAACCGTTCGCGCACCTTCTACCGCTTACTGATCATCTTTGCTGCTGCCAACCGAAGACATGCACCCAACTATAAAACCCGAAGTATCATATTTTGTTCCCATTGACTACGGCTTTCCAAATCGTATCGTTAGCTTTACCTAGCACTGGTAACTACAATTACACATATTCAAACAATCTCAGAAGACCATGTCTTTGTTCAATTACCCTTACGTTACCTTCGGCTGCCCAGCTTATCGTCGCCGAGGCTCCCCTTCTTCAGCCTATCACCAGAGTCCTTTCTCTTTCAATCCACACTACACCACTCGCTATGTACCCGCTCGGCCATCCTACGATCTCGACGACATGATGTATGCCGAAGAAGAGGAAGCCGCTGCTTACTACAAACACCTTGGAGCCATTCAACGCAAGCGAGAGGCGGCTCAGGCTGCAAAACGGGCTCGTGAAATTGCTCGCGCTCAGGCCCAGGCTGAGCGAGAAGCTGCCATCAAAGCCGAACTAGAGAGAGCCGTGGCCAGAAAAGAGGAAAAGCAAAAGAGGCAACGGTTGAGGTCGCAAGAAGAGGAGAGGAGGAGAAGGAGAGCTCATGCCGAGGCCATTTCAAGGAAGAAGGTGGAGAAGAAAGCTAGGGAGGCGGAGGATTTCACGCATACTTCGAGATCACGCACTAGGTAAGTAATGGTCATACCATACGAGAAGCGGAACATGAGCTAACAGGATCTTATAGGGACTCACATTATCACCATCGATCACACAGAGTCAACGGACTTGATGATCTAAATAGTCTTTTCAGCGCCTTTTCCGGTATTAACGTTGCTCCTCAGTACTCTAGTGCTTCAGAATCTGAAGTTGAGTCTGAGTCTGAGGCTGCATCTACTTCTTCAACATCTTCATCCGAGCAGGCCGCGTCACCATCTCATGTCGAACACGTTCCTCGAGAAATTGAGGCTTCAGCAATTACCTCTTCCGCACAAAACCCCTCGGCATCTCCGTCTGTCCAAGTATCATCTATTACCCCGAAAGCCGATATCCCTGGAGAACAGGTTGCTGAGGAGGAAGAAGAAGAGGAAGAGGAAGAGTCTACAACTATCTCCGAAGAGTCTTCTGCGTCACTTGCGTCCTTGGCTAGCACTGAGCATCAGCTGGCTACTCTCAAGTCATCATTTAATTTCCCTTCTCAGCTTTCGTTTGCCCATTCCACTCGGGACTCCCATCCTCCTCCACTCTTGTTCAACCGTCTCAACGCACCTTACCACGCTCAGACAAACGCCCTCCTTCAACTTTTGCTCCAGGCAGACTCCGTAGAGTCCAATGGCGACATAGAGGTGCGAAACAGAAGGAAAGACGTGGTTATGAAGGTGCAGGAAGAAATTGCAAAGTTAGAACGACAAAAAGATGACATGTGGACTGAAATTAAGGGCAGGAGAGAGAGGGGCGAAGAAAGTGAGCCAGCCGCCGATGAGGAGAGGTCTTGGAGCGATGGCGTTTCAGTAGCTACCGAGCAATAATTTCTAGCTAGGAACTGAATAGGGCATTATTGGTGCAATTAGCACGACGGAAGCATACATGTATAATTATACCGGGTGTTTGCTTGTTGGTAGTTGAGGACTTCTGTTTTATCACAACATTCGTTCTTTGGGCTTCGTTGTTTTTTTGAGCCGTTGAGCGTCTATTACTGTCGGCTTGGCCATCCGCAGTGAATGTCGTCAGTCACCAGTTAGTCATCTTTCATTTTCATGGTTAGCTACCTTCAGATCATTCCCTCCTGCTTATTATGCACCAGTGCGCTTGATTATCTAATTACCGTCGGCACCCATAATTAATTATTATTTTGACGCACGAGAGCGGTTCCTGCCGTTAACCACCGAATTTCCTTTTTTGGCATTGATATCCCATATCATTACTCAATCGTTCTCTCCGCTTTGCTCATCCTCCGTCATTCCTGCCCCTTATAACTCATGCATCCCTCATCCTTCTCCTTCTCCTTCTTTCTAGAAAATCCCAGCAAACCAGTACCACGGGAAGCATTAGCTAATCCACTATAACCTCTACCAAGCAATCTGCCGTCTGGAAAGGTATAAAAGCCGTCCTATCTTCAGCATCTCCTTCCAATCCATCTCTTTTTCAACCGACTTGATTTATATGATCAGGACCGCACTTACACGTTTCAGCACTCCATCAAGCCTTACTGCATTCAAAGCAAACATGTCCACCGCTCCTGCTACCAGTACTGCTGGCACTTCTCGAAGTGTCACCAAGGCCGTTTACGCCCACGAGGTCTCTGAAGGCGTTGGTGCCACTGTAAGAAGGTCTATCGGTACTAGGGAACTTCGAAATCTTACTCCTTTCTTGATGTGAGTCACTTTCAGCTCTATCCGGGCAAGTGATCGAGATTCCGATAGGAGTCAACTACCCAGATCTGAGAAAGACTAGTCTCTTAATGATTTACTTATGGATTTGGCCCGATATTCGTATACTAACTTCCTCTTACAGGCTCGATCATTTCAAAGTCCTTCCCGGTGCTGGTTTCCCTGATCACCCACACCGCGGTATGCAAACTGTCACTTACTTGTTCCGCGGTATCTTCAAGCACGAAGACTTCCTTGGATACTCTGGAACGTAAGTTTTCTGTTTGAAGTTATTGCTTTGTAATATGACCTGCTAACGCAATCGCTTTAGTTTAACACCTGGAGATGTTCAGTGGATGACAGCCGGTAAGGGTATCGCTCACGCCGAGATGCCCATCTTCGACCCAGATCCAACTAAGGCTGAACCTGTTGAGGGTATGCAACTTTGGATTGACCTTCCCCAGAGGGACAAGTACATTGAACCAGAATACCAGGACAGAAAGGCCGAAGAGTAAGTCTGAACGACTAAATAATGTAGTCCCATTGCTGATGATATGTGCATAGTATTCCGGTTATCCATCCCAAGGATGGAATAGAAATCACTGTTCTATCTGGTGACTCTCACGGTACCAATGGCTCTGTTACTCCTGTGGGCGGCGCTTGGTACTTGGGTTTCAAGCTTCAAAAGCCCGGAGCGAGCGTGTATCAGCCCCTTCCTGAAGGTTACAATGCTTTCATCTATAGTATGCCTCTTTAACTTCATTGTACTGGCCTATTGCTAACAAATTCTAAAACAGTTGTGAAGGGAAAGTTGCAAGTCGGCGACGACACCAAGGCTCATGACAAGTTCAATTTGCTTGTTCTTTCTGCCAAGGCTGGAGAGTCTGGCGTGACCCTTACCAGGCCGGCAGATGACACTGATGCAGAAGAAGCGCATTTTGTTGTCGTTGCCGGAAAACCTCTCGACCAGCCTATTGTTCAGGTGAGTTAGTTTCTCATTAAGACGATGATGTACTGACAGTCTTTTTTCAGTATGGCCCTTTCGTCACTTGCAGTCAAAGACAAGCTATGGAAGCTATTATGGACTATCAGACAGGAAAGAATGGGTTCGAGCGTGCCGTTGGCTGGAAGAGCAAGATTGCCAAGGACTTCAAGGGATAAGCTGTTTTGGATAACTGATAAACCAGTTTGTAGATTAGTGACATTTGCATTCTCACATGTACCTACGATAGCTGCATACTTTTGAACCTTGATATGATTGATAGCAGAATGATTCTTTCCGTATTATGCATCCTCAACTTTTTTCTGCAGCGAGCTGTCGGCATTCCTCCGACGGCCCCAGCAATCAACTGTCCGCGTCTCCCACGTCATCTCAAATCGCTTCTTAAATTATCTTCCATCGCCCTCATCCTATTCCTCATCAACAAATGTCCTTCCCACCTTTAAGCATGTCTTCCGATCCCCTTCGAGTACCCACCCCAATGCCTCAAGAGGACTCATCAAAAGAACCACCCCGTCCTTCTCTCCGAGCTCTCATCGGTCAAGTTCTGACCATCTCCCTCATCGACGGCCGTATCATCAAGGGCTATTTTACATGCGTCGACAAACAGTGCAACATCATCCTCAATGAAGCTGAAGAGTTCCGCCCCCGCCCAGCATCACTTATTGCCAAAGAGCAGGCGCTTTTGGAGGGCAGACCTATTGAGGGCAAGTTAGCTGAGGAGTCAGATGAGGAAAAGGTCTGGAAAAATAGGGAAAAATATTGGCCTAAGAGTGAGCCTTTTGGAGGATATGCCACCGGATGGGGAGGCCGGCCATTGTCGATGGTGTGTATGGAAAAGGGCGATATAGCAAAAATTGAAGTGGAAAAGGATGTTTGGAAGTGGATCGGAGGGCAATGGTGAGTTTCTGTTGCCTAAAATGCGCTGCCAGTCATGCCTTATACTGCTCTCGTTGTAGAGATCTCCTACATCTTCAAGGTCCCGGTTCCTATAGCTGTCGAACGTCCAAGGCAATGCATCTCGGAGCTTTCAGTCGGGTTCTGCCATCATGGTTTAATGCTTCGAAACTTCCGCATCCGCCTTTGGCCACAGCAATTGTGAATATGGAGGGAAGACGGACAGGGGCTGTCCCCGAGGCTACTGAGACTTGTTTGTCTCCTTTGTCTCCTTTGTTTACTTCGTTCACTTTCTGGCATCTCGTATACCCCTCTTCTATCACCAAGGTGCCAAGAAAGGAAGGTGCGTCTCCTTTGTGCGTCTCCTTTATGCCCCTCGCTGTATATGGCATTAGCTGACACGCCTCCATTGGCTATCCTTTATGTGAATTCACTCGCGTGCAACTCACATCTTCACATTCAGCCAACAAAGCAGTCGGATGTGTTTTATAGGGTATCCTTGGGGGAGTATAGCATGCTTTTTGGGATGAACGAACATATCATCGTCCTGCATATCGCTTTAGTACGGCTGACATCCCAAATGGGACAGCTACATCTTCCTCTTAGTCCTCACTCCTCACAGTTACATGTCCTGCCGGCTACGGTTTCTTCCAGTACCGACTCTCCCTTTTCATCTCCTGTCTTCAAAAATATTAGACCATCGAGACCATACCCATTTCCAGAGAAGTCGCCTTTACAGATATATGATAAGCTTTGGTATATCTTGCCATTTCTAATGACCTCTCTACACGTCGTCGTCTCCCCTTATACCAAGGTGGAAGAAACACCAGCTCTCCCTGCGGTTCATGATATTCTGGCTCACGGGACTGGCTTAGATGCACTGCAACAAGTGAATACTCCATCAACAAGCACTGTTTCTACTGACGATCACAAATTAGTATGATCACATCGTCTACCCTGGCCCAGTAGCACGCTCCATGATACCCAACTTACTACTGGCTGCCTTTACTTATCCACTTTCTTTGGTGACAGGAATTCGCCAAGGTTTACCTCTGCAGGTTTTGAGTAAGCCTTTCCTCCTAACGGCTTCCGGCAGCGGATTCATCAATGTCGCAGTACGCTTAGTTCAGAGCTTTTTCTTCTCAGCAAGCCTGGTGCACTTGTCCAACTCAATCAGCCGATACTATCAGTCACAATTGACATCGCAACTGTTCCTCATACTTTCACTGACACAATTCCACATACCCTACTATGCTGGACGGACTTTGCCCAATTTTACGGCGCTACCCTTCAGTGAGTCTTTTAATCACTGTGTTGATGCGCAGACTCACCTTAATGTGCTTCCTTAGCGCTATTTGGGATATCATTGATCATGCGTCCTTCTAGACATTCAAGTAGACCCCGACTAGGACTGACTCTTATCTCTCTCACCGGAACGGTCGCCAGAATGGAAATCGCACCCATCGCCCTGGCTTTGGCGTTGACTCTGATCTGGGAGAGACGTTTTTCTGTATGGCAGGCATTAAGTGGTGGAGCTTATGGAGGAATCATCGGTCTAGGTGAGTCTTTTCTTTTCATAATTGTCGTAAAGTTTATTTGTCCAACATCAACGTTCCCCTAACCAGCAATGACATCTACAATCGACACCAGATTTCTATCTCCAAGCTCCTATCCTTGTGACTGGTGGCCAGAACTTTCCGCTGCAATATTTAACATCGTGCACGGAAAATTCAAAGACTGGGGTGTGATGCCATGGTGGCATTACCTACCTGCTCTATGCAAGCTTTGTCTGGCCAGCGCCCCTTTGGCTCTGGTTGGTTGCTATATCAGTTTGAGACAGAGTGAGCGGGAGAGGGAGATGTTGAAGATCTTGTTAGGGCCAGTGATGGGGTTGGTAGGGACTTTGAGTATGGTAAAGCACAAGGTGAGTGCTTTTGACTCCTTTTTTTCACTGACAAAGGTCAAGCTGCTAATGATTGAATGGTAGGAATGGCGATTCGTAGTCTATGCTGTACCTCTTATCAACATCATTGCTGCCCGAGGAGCTTGTTTTCTTTGGTCACGCCAGAGTATACCTCTCCAGCTTTTGTCAAAACCTATCCAACTGCAAGGTTTGTTCATAAAAGCAATTGTTCTGTTGCTATGTTTTTGCAACATTGGCGCAACTATCTTTTTCAGCTCCATCAGTCGTCTCAATTACCCCGGAGGTGAGATTGGACAAGCTTTGGTCGATCTCGCCATCGAAAAGAAGCAGATGATAACTGGACGTCCTCTATCGATGAACAAAGCGTGGTTTTCGGCTTCTGCTCTTCATTCTGGTGTGACGCTCTTCATTCTTCCTGAGGACCAGGAGCTCGTCGATCTAGGGCTGGAGATTTCTCGACCTGAATCGGCTTATGAACGCTGTACATATCCATTTGGAAATTCTCCCAAAGAGCTGTGGGACGACGGATATATGTGGGTGGTCAATGATGAGTGGGAAGAATTTGAGAGATGTGGGGAAGAAGGTACATGGGGATGGAAGGTTGTTAAACGGGTAACGGGATATGGCGGGATAGATAAAGACGGTGTGAAGATGACGACGAGGCTGGCGATCATGGAACGGAAGTATAATTGACGATAGCTGAGGGCAATTGGTCATATGCATGTTTTGAAATTGTACACAGCTTTTAATCTTGGCCGCTGAAGCCAACCTTGCCAACTTCTCTTCTTTGCTCATACCACTCGTTGTACTCTTCCCAGCCCCATGTACCTTGCCCAAACTGTCCTCGTCCTTGCACAATTTTTCTAATTTCCTTTCTTTCCCCCTCATTTCTGAAACAGTTGGACCACCACTGATCCATGCTGTCACCTCTCATGACACCTTGAGAGAAGTCCAGCATACCAGCCGAGTGAGTAGCGACGAAAAAGAGAACGAGTGCTGCTGCATGAGGCTGAAGTTGTGGGAACTCGGAAAGATGTTTAAGAATACGGGTAAGACGTAGGAGGTTGTGTGAGCGAGCGCGAAGGTTTGAGACTGTAAAGTGGGTTGAGTCGTTCGTGATGATAACTACAAACAGAGACGCACTTCTCTCCTTGTGATTGCTTGCAAGCTTGAGCTTACCGCCGTTGAAATCTATGCCGTAGAATCCTAGCATCTGCATGAAGGTCAACATAGCTCAATTTCACCAGATCAACTTTGACGCAAACCATCTTATAAGACTTGAGTAGTCTGGAAACAATTTCGGGATTGTTTTGCATTGCTTCAATTTCGCGAGGTTGTAAAGGTTGTGCTTCAGGGTTAACGCCATATTCTCGAATGGGAAAGAACCCTAGGAGAATTTAGATGAGTGGGTCGCACACACACCAAAAGGCACCAACATTGGATATATCCACTGTCAGAAATATGTCAACCAAGAGGGCCGACAAGACATGTAACCCAGCTCACTGGTTCATCTCCAGTTCATCATAGTCTCTTGAGTACGTGTGCATGAACTCTTCATAAGTCAAGTTGTCAGGTTGGAATGGTAACTTATTTGAGTAAAACTTGAGATTGGCTGATGCCTTAGGGTTGGTTTTAACATTGGGATAATATTCAAGGAAATCTTGTATATCTAATTCCACATATGAGTTCAGGTAACACTGAGCAAAGGATGGAGAGCCTGACCTCGAGGCTTGGACATTGTGGCTGGTGATGCCATGGTACGAATAGCGATGACAGGTAGGAAGGGTGCTCTACTGATGAGTACTGTCTTGACGACGTTCATGAGTATGCTCCGCTGTGCGCTTTGGCTGTCGTGGTCTTTGTGGGTCGTGGAGCGGTACTACTCGTACTACGTACAACGAACGAACAACGTCGGGTGGAGGGAAGTTGTGATCGGCCTGGCGGTCACGTGATCTCTAGAAAGTCTCGGCCAATCACACGGCGTGGTCGAATCCATTGCCTGTTTTTGACATTTCGACAGTTGTCTTACTTCGCAGTGTCTTGTACATCCAATAGCCTGCAACCATGTCTCTCCTTCCATCCCTTCGATACTCCGCTTCTATCTCCACCGCTACTCGCAGCGCGACTCTCCTCTCCCTACGATATGCCTCCACCACCACACAACCAAAACCCAAATCCAAGCTCACCAAAGAACTTGAGCTCGAAGCCGAGGAACAGAGGCAGATGCTTGCTAGGGCAGCGAGGTCTAATCCAGGAGTAGATCTTAGTGCGCAAAAACTGCCTCTCTTTGGTAAGTCTCGCTTTCCTAATCTGTCACGCGTTCACTTATATTTACATGCGTCATCTACGAACAGAGGCCACATATGATCCTCCAAGAAATTGGCCGGAATTCTGGCATAAGACCAAGGACGCGGAGTATGAACGGGACAGAAAGGATCGTCAAGATTTGACCAACCAATCGTATGTCTCTCTTGTGACAACAATGTTCCAGAGCTAATGTATCGGGTCTTTCAGAATCAGCGAGCTCATTGGACAGGGGGGATTAGAAGAGTATAAGAATAGTCCTGTTCGATTCTACATGCCTAGTTTGATTCGTAGAGGGTTTGTCTGGTTAAATCCAGCGGGATCTATAAGCAAGTCTATCAAGAGTTTGACCGAACTCTACTACAAATACATGCAGGTCCAGGCTTCGTAAGTGAATTCACTTGATCAGTTAGTCAAGTGGCTGTCGCCGGATGAATACTGACCTGTGGTTGGATTCAGTGGAACATTAGGACAGGCCCTCTCAATTTCTAAAGACGACGCCTACTCTGCTGCCCAAAACATTATTAGGAGCAGAAAGGACAAGCTGAAATGGCAACTCGTCAAGGAGAACAAGTCTGCCAAGTTGGTATGGGCGAGGATGACAGTGTTGGACCCGAGGGAGGACAAGATGGCGGCGCAGATTGTTTTGGCGTTTGATACCCAGCAGGTTTGTCTCATTATAATTCGAGATCGCAAAAAGACAACACCATGGCTAATTACGCGCCCCCTCTTTATTTAGGCGGTGATCACTCAAAAGGGTTCGGCTCCACCGTCAAGGCGAACGCAACACGTTGTTGAGAACATCGTCTTTGAAAAGATTTTCCCCTCAAGGGATGACTGGAAGATCAAGGGGAGGTTGATACCTAGCAAGACTCCTGATGTGCAGACTGTCACCAAGGCCCCTGCCAACTAAGAGCCGTAGGTTGTTTAAGACCGTATCTGTGTGGTGAGGTAATAGTGAGATGAGCATACGGCATATCATGCATAGATCTATGCATCATGGGATTTTGGATTTACGTCAATCATTGGGGTTTTGGATCAGCAGCTTGCTTCAGTTTTGCTTGGAACATTGTAATGTATCCCAGGCATTTTTGGCCATGATAGGAATTTTTAACAAGAAAACACTTCACACCTTTCCAGATTTCCAGTTGCCAAAACATGCATTCCATATTGTACAAGCCAAAGGCATTACTACTGCTTTTATGAAACTAGTAGCACCACACAAGGGACACAGAGAAAACATACGTTCAACTAAAATCAACCTCATAACATGTTTTAAGCATAAACCCATCTACCCAACCTTTCCGCCCATGCGTGCAAACCTTCCTTATCAGCTTCTCTAAGACCAGCTCTCTTCGGCACAACCATGCCTTCACCCTCATCATGCGTCCTCACAGCATCTCGAAGTTGGTCAGAGGCTTGACCAAGCTTGGAGGGGATCGTGAGGACACCGAGACCAGGGCCGCCCAATGTGGTGAGGTGCGGTTGGAAGCCATGGCCTTCGAGGGTTTGGATGAGCTCGTTGAGGGAGGATTCAGGGAAAGCTGAGTAGACATAAACAATCGGCATCGATTTGATAATTAAGGCAGTTATACTTACCATCCGGAATAAGAGTAAGAGCACATCCGCCGCCACCAGCACCGGTCAACTTGGTGGCTAACTCGAAAGGTGCCTGGGCGGTAGCTGCCACGATCATTTCCAAAGAAGGATGCGACACTCCGAGCTTCACTAAGTATTCATGGTTCTCCTTGATGAGAGCCTCAAGACGCTTGACGAGGATAAAGCGTTCCACAGGCTTGCCGCCGCCGAGCAAGGAACGTGCTTCATCAGAAATGGCTTGGATAGAATCGAGAATCGAGTTAACGGCCTGAGGTTCAGCGAGCCGCTTTGCGGAAACACCGGCAACCAAAGTCTTGGTGTCTCTGGGGATAAGAGTATTGGTCAAGAGTAATCGGACAGAGGAAAACCTGGGAAGAAATCAGCTAAAGGAACGTGAATGAAACTGTATGCAGATACTTACCCAAAAAGACCATCCATACCGCCCTGCTTGCCGCCAACAGATCTGGTGAAAGCAACAGCCCCACCTCTGACAGAGACGGCGTTATCGATACCACTAGGGTTTCCGTGCAAAACCTTTTCGGCCAAAAAGGCCCATCCATCGACCAAGTCAGTGTCTTCCTTGGGAAGGCGATCGGCCGAAGGAATGGTGAGGTGCTGACGAGCGAGAAGGAAAGACGCCGCGACACAAGTGGAGTATGCGGCTGACGATCCGAGACCAGCAGAGATAGGGAGGTTTGAAGAAGCAGTAAAGGTTACAGAAAGACTATAGACATAAGTCAGTTTTATTCAGCAGCATCGGCACGACTTGCCAATACTCACGCATTGGTTTCTTCACCTGAGATCATCATGTAGAGATATAAGAAGGCCACACAGGCACCTATGCCCGTCTTACCCACTTCAACATGAGTGTTGACAGCACCCTCCACAGCTTGAAGCAACGCCGTGTCAAGCTCCTGGTCGGCGACGTGCCTATCGCCATTTGCGTGCACGGGAAGCAAATTCCAAGGAAGCTTGCTGATTTCCCACTCGAGCTCCACACCAATATTGGGTACTTCCAATCCAATCTTTCCGTCACGACGAGGAGACAAGACAGAAAAGCATCGGAGGTCGACGCTGGACGCGACGGCAGTGACGCCGTGGACGACAGCGTGCTCACCGAAAAGAATAACCTTGCCTGGGGCAGAAACCGCGATGTCTTCATCGATCGTCTTGTACTCTTTGGAAGGGGTGGAGAAACCGAGACTTTGCTTCACGCTGCTGACAAGCTTGTCAACAGTAATGGACTCAGTAGAAGGCCGCTTGAAACCCTTGGCACGTTCCAGGATCCACGCTTCACCGTCCTTAGCGTACAACTCTGCCGCCTCAGCCTGGGAGAGAGGGGTATATTGTAGATTGGGAACGATAGCTCCTGCTTGGAGAAGCGAGTGCTCCAAGTCATCAACAAGATCTCTAGGGTCTTCGATACCAACGCAAAGTCGAATAAGATTTTCTGGGAGCCCTCGTTCAGCACGAACTGCAGCGGAAATGGAGGCGTGACTATAACGATTAGCAAACCTCTTAGATGATGGTAAAATTACTTACGACATTAAACATGGCATACTGATCAAACTGTTGACAGCTCCGAAAGACACACTGATACCCCACAGCCTTGTCCCCCCGACGATCCGTTCGCTAAGAGCCTTGTCGCCAGTAACGAAGCTTAACACCGCACCAGCACCAGAGGCCTGTTTGTAGTGGATATCCCTCTTAGGATGGCTCTTGAGACCAGGGTAGTGGACCAAGAAGCCAAATGAATCAAGGTAAAGAGCCACAAGTTGAGCAGTGGCCATCTGCCTGTCCATCCTGAGAGACATGGTCTTGACGCCACGGAGCAAAAGGAAAGAGTCGAAAGGAGCAAGGCCGGATCCAACAGAGTTAATAATGAATGCAATGTCTTTGCAGATATCGGGTCGAGAAGCTGCAATGATACCAGCCATAAGATCGTGATGACCTGAGAGATATTTGGTAGCGGAGTCGTAAACAATATCGGCACCAATCTCAAGTGGCCGTTGCAGATAAGGAGACATCATAGTGTTGTCAACCACAATCAAAGCGTTAGGGGCAGCAGAGTGAACAGCGTCGGCAATTGCTTGCAGGTCGGCAATTTTCAACAGAGGGTTCGTAGGGGATTCTAAAAGAACCATCTTGACATTGTTTCCTGGTCCAAGGTGAGGGATTACCTTGTCCACATCTGTAGTATCAACATGCCTGACATCGACACCGCCATGCGTCCCGAGGTATGTCAAAAGTCGGTTGGTACCTCCGTACAAGTCGTCGCCGGCCAGAACGGTTTCCCCTGGCCTAACAAGTCGCAAGATCGTGTCAAGACAAGTCATACCAGTAGACAAGGCAAATGTTTGAGTGGCTCCGTACAATCTTGCAAGATGGTTTTCTGATAACCTCATTTGTCAGTGTTATCTATGGAGATGCGATAAGCGGGCAAGCCTCAACTCACCAAGAGCGCCTCTTGTGGGGTTCCCAGACCTGGTGTAGTCATATTGCCCGTCCATACCCTTGAAGGTGGCAGTCTGGTAGATGGGAGTTGAGCTAGCTCCATACTGGTCCTTGCCATCGACATTAGCGCAGATGGTGGAGAAGCGCCAGTTGGCGACTCGTTCCTTATGTACTTCCACTGGAGACTTTGGGGCGAGAGAATAGACAGACGTGGCGAGCGAGCTTTCGCCCGGTGTTGAAGGGGTGGTCATTTTTGGAACTTTTTTGAAAAAAAATAGGAAAAGAAAGATTTGGCGTTTGATACGTATAACGACGAGCGACTGAACGGCGCTGCTCTATCTTTGGTTATTGAATGATCACACCATCGTCTTTGACTTCGACTCGGTCGCGATTCTCAGGCGGCCACGTCCGCCCTCTTTGCTTCATTCAATTCATCATTCAATCAATCCATCATTCAAAATAATTCACTCCCCTTCATTCTTCTGCATGAAACCCTCGATTAAATGGCAGCATACAGACAATTTCAATCCAATGCGACACTATACATCCATTCCATAGCAACTAGTTACACATTTTTAAAACATTATCATACTTCCATTGGCACATAACTGGTTCAAGCCTCGTCGGCCCACTGAGGAAGCCACTGCTCCCAATTCTCCCAAGAGTCGTCGCCAGTAAGCTCTTTATCATCATGGTGATGGTGATGGTGATGATGGTGCTTATGAGGCGGGACGAGAAGCTTCGGGATGATGTGGAAGGCACCATTACGAGCAGGCACGTCAATAACCTGCACAAGCTCGCCGTTGACCTTGATTCTTGTTTTGACGGCCCCTAGTGTCGCCGAAAGTTAGCCTAACAAATTCATACCCTGAACAGCTACTTACCCTCTACAGGGAAGAGCTTGGTCTTGTCAATCTCAATAGCCAGGGTGGCATTAGGAAGGGCAGTTTCAATCTTAAACTCCTTGTGAAAGCTGGGATCATCGCCGTCGGCAAAGATAAACTGCTCAATAACCTCATCTTTGTCCTCATGTTTCTCGACGTGAAGAGCCTCAGACAAGAGCAAAGTGTGGGGGATGTAGTGGTAAGCCAAGAGCTTGGTCAAGGCCTTCTCGCCAAAGGGACTGAAAAGGAAGAACTTGAGCTTGGGAGGTAAACGATGGAAAGCACCGTTGGTGGGCGCAAAAAGAGTAGCAAGGGGAGTCCCATGAACCTTGTGCTTGTGGTCCTCGTCGTGCTCGATGCCGAAGTCCAAAGCATGGGCAAGGTGGACTTTCTGGACACTAGACGTCAAAGTGGAGAAGCTGTCAGGGAAGAGGAACAACTCGTCAAGGATAGAGGCTGGCGGGATAAGAGGGCGGTCGAGAGCATGGAGATAACCATTGCCAGATTTGCGGTCCGCCGCAACAATCTTGGCGTAGAAGTTAAGCTTGACGGCTGTGATCTTTGTCAGCACCTATCACTTACAAGGGCATTACAAGGGCGGCCTGCGCACAAGGAGGTACCAAACACTTTTCAATTCTGACTCGCCTGTGTAAACCTGCATAGCTGCCGTCCTCTGCCTTCAATGCCGTCTCCAATGTGGAGTTCTGACTCAGCTGCTGGACAGAGTAAGCCTTGGGTAAACCATGGTAGGCAAGCACTTTGCCGATGATCTTGCGGAAGATTTCCTTCTTGCGCTTCTTCTCCTCGTCGTCATCGTCATCACCATCGTCTTCGCCAACGAGGGAAGGCTCGCGCTCGAGAGCGGCAGAAATAGCTGCAAGAGAGGGGGCTTGTACCAGCTACACTAAATATTAGTCACGTAAAAATGAGTTATTTTGACAGCTTACCGCGTCAAGAGCATCATCGTCATCGTCGTGTTGGTGATGGTGGTGGTGATGACGATGGTGGTGGTGGTGATGATGGGGTGGTTCCAAAGCGTCATTGTTGGGCGCCTATATTAGGTTAACAAGGCGTGGATAAAAAGTTGAAATCATTCTTACAAAGAAAGTGATCTGCAGATCCTTGTTGTCAAGATACTCGATCGCTTTGCCTTCAAACTACACATATAAAGCATTAGCTAGACGGTCCCATACTTGTTCTACTAAGAGCCCCTGGGGATATGCAGGACTTTCCGGGATCTTATTTCGAGAATGAAGTTTCTCGACGTCCTCCATTCACCTCAGCCTCGCCTGGCCTACGTTAAACAGGCTTTGCACGGGACACACAGGGCCCCTATCTACAAAAGTGCCACTTGCCCCCTTGGCTATGGCTATTTTTCCACATTATGTACTCACCTCGATGATCTTAACCAGTCGACTGAAACTGTGAGGATCTTCCTTAAGCCTCTGCCAGATTGTCAACTCCGTCTTGTCATCTCCAGCATCCTTATGAGGTCCAAAATCCCCCACGATATTCTCAGCCTTGTTCCATGACCAAGCTGCAAAGTCGCCGATGTTGTCCCCGAATGATTCCTGGATCGAGGTCCACTGCGAGACGGAGAGTTCCGGGATATCTTTGGCTGCCTTTGGAGCAGGTGCCGCGAATGCTAGCGGCAGTAGAAAGAGTGTCGATAGGTGCACCATGGTGGATCGCGATAGTATGGGTGAGGAAAGAACAGAAAGTCGAATGGCATAAGCTATGAGCGAGGTGGGACAATTCGGAACTCGTCATCATGCATGCAGATTATTGCAGCAGCAAATAGTGAATGATGGGAGTCGATGATGAAGCACAGCAACAAACCGCCGGCGGGCGTACGAACTATGGGAAACAAATGACGTGACTTCGACGGACGGTGACACCATCTTCTGCTTCTGCTGCTGCCGCCGTTGCTGTGCTCTGCTACGGTCTTTCGGCGGACCAAAATAAGTGTTAGTTATGTTCAGTCAATCGAACGATTATTAACTTTTTCGTTGCCCACTTCGGCCCAGCACCGTTTTCTCCATCTCTTCGGTAAAAATTGGATTTTCTATCCATTTTTGACTGACATGGAAGTTCTTGCGTCTCGCATCTTTCTCGAGCTCCTCCACTACAGTGCATGACACCCATTTTCCAATAGAAAATCCACCGTTCGACAATTGTTATACAAATGCTCCAAACCATGCTCAAAATGAAGCTTTTTTGAGAATAGAGTCCAGCGCAGAGGTCGACGAGAAATTCTGAACCAAATTAAGGCCAAAAATTGGGTTTGAAAGGAAAAGGCCGCCGCCAAGCTCATCTAATTAATAGTCACAGACTTTGGCGGCCTCCATCATTCGAGTCCAGCTGCCAGCAGGCCATTTTTATTTTTATGATCCTTCGCCCATTTACGGTGGCGAGATAGTCCGGAGGGATATTTTTCCCCTAAAAAACATCTCCAATACAAAATATTAGATCCCGCCATGATCAAGACAGCCACCAGCAGACCATCCATGCGCATATGATGGCCGGGCCACCATCCCCACCACTTCCTTCACCAACTTGTCTGCCTTGTCAGCCTTCATTGACTGACAACTTATCTCATTACTTAGCTACATAAACATCATACATCTCTGTCATTCGCGTCACTCCATGTACTCATCAGGGCATAAATTATAGCGATCTCGCGTCTCACATGAAGCGCTTAAAACTTCGTGATAAGAGACAAAATGGGATGTCCTCCTAAAGGTTCATTGTTAGAGAAAATATTTGTTAGCTGCCTGTCGGTGTACATTCTGTTATTGGCACAGAGGTGGGTGGTCAAAAAGAGTGGAGGTATATGAAGGTAATGTCCATACAGTATGGAGGATGGCCATGTCGTGGTCATGACGGAATCTAATATTTTGTATGGAAGATTTCTTTCTAGGGAAAAAAATCCGTGCGGATTAATCTCGATACCGTAAACGGCTCTATTGGATTTCTACCGTAAATGGCTCTATTGGATTTCCTCGAGCAGAGGATCTCTGCTACTGAGACAAAATTTCAGAATATTTGGAGAAAAAATTACCATTGCTACTGGAAAATTGGAGTCGTGCACTCAGTATCATATATTTTTAATGTGAGCTGGGGATCCCTTGGATGCGTCACAGCTAAATCATCGATTTTTCTAAAAATCGATTGGAAAAAACTTGATGCGTGAACTTCCCTATATGAGATCATTTTCAACAACGTAGGCTTGAATTGGTGGAAAGGACGCGATTGATGGTCGTATCTTTGTAGTAACACTCCGCTACTGGTCAGGCGTAAAGTAAATTGGAACATCCAGTTCCTTTCGACAGTAACAGATAAAGGAGAGCAGTGGTTAGTAGTACAGTACAGTTGTTCTGACCAAGTGCATGTCGCGAATATTCCAGAAGGTGAAAGAACAAAAAATCCCTGCCTGATTCCAGTGAAAGAGCAGCCAGAAAAACGGACCGGAAGCCGGAAGTTATCCATGATGAGCCCATACATTACGTTACGGAACACCGAAATAGGCGACGCGACATACTGGAAGAAAGCTTATTCAATTATTCAGTAAATTGTCGTCGTGGTCATCTGCCCCACTTGAATCGCCCTTGCCCATCTGACCAATCAACGCACTTGACAGCTGCCTTCCACCGACAACTGTAATCATCGGGTTACTTGTCGTACATTTCATAGTACGCAGCCTTCTTCGGCAGAAGGAGCCTGGGCACGTGAGCAGGTGTGCCGCACCAGAGCGAAGGAGAGGGAAGAGCTTTAGTGACGACGGATACTTTCGTTATTTCTACTTTACCCGACCACGGCGCTTCTTTACCATGAAAGAGCTACAGATACTCAGAACCTGATCGGGTATATGGAAGACAGAAGGAAGGATGATCAACACTTACGCAGATGAGTCAAATATAGAGAGCTGTGTGGGGCATGAAATTCTTTTTTCAGTAAACTGTAATTCCTGTATACAGAGAACACAATCACCTATTAAAAATATTGCCACCCTCGAAGGCATCGACGAGCATATATTTTACATTGAAGCTGAGGTAAATAAGACCCTCATACTCTTCATTCCGTGGTGGATTCAGACGAACTGACAATATAAAGGAACTCTCCAGTTTTCTTCAGCAGTCAATAAGTTCCAGAGCAACGACTGGAACGAAGAAAGTATCAGGGCGGACATCAGTTACCAACGACTCGGCATCATACTCTCTATATCCCCATTATTTGTTCGTTCTAGCAAGGGCAGCCAACAAAAGAGGAGGGGAAAATTTCCTTACTGTAATTCCCATATACTCCATCCAGAACAGGGCATCCTAGTTTTCCCGAGTTTGTTACAGCAGCGAAACATCACAGCAGATTGTCAATATCATCATGATGTCTCTTTTCTAGCGACAACGGCCGACTACTTGCGACATCCCCCTTATTTTGCACCATCATCATCGCCGCCTGCACACGATCTATTATACCGTTCTCTAGTGCATTAGCGCTGCAAAGAAAAAAAACCATTTTCCTGTTCGAGGCGCAGTTCGACCCGAAGTCAAGCGCAGATAACAGACAAGAAGACCGCAAAGGTCTAGAATCGTCAATTGCGTGACCCCAGCTACAAACCACTCCCGTCATAGCATCCATCAGACTTTGTCTCCCGGCCTGTCCTTATAAATCTTCATCTCGGTGACGCATCTCTTATACATACAAATATCATATATCCAGATCTCCTCTGAACACGTCTTTCATATACCCCTCCCACTTCACTTGCCGTCCGTACCGCAGCGAATCGCTCTTTGGACGACTGCATAACCCTTCTTCATCAAAACCGTCCTTCTTCCTCAGGCTCGACTGTTACTTTCACGCGTTTCAGCCACGGGGCCCCCAGTTTTCCCCGGCTGTTTTTCACCGCCATCGCGTCATTCGCCGCCCGTTGTCCCCGTTTTTCTTTATTAACACCACGCAACGCGCAACATCGGCCGCTTCTCGACTTTGCTCGCTTCGTCGCTCGTTTCAACAAAAATTCCACGTCGTCGTCAACTTGTCAATCGTCGAACGGTTACGACAAATCTATCTGTTTACCTCTTCAAAGGCTCAAGCCACGAAACACGCCAAAATCCTGTCAGCCTTCGTGATCTAATCGATCTGCGCGGATCAGTCCGGAACTAACTGCAATCTGCGATACAACACTGCAAATTGCGGAAACGGAGTTCTCTGGTCTAAAAAAGGTTATTGAAGAAGATCCCGTCACCCTTTAGCTGATAAAACGTCCAAGAGATCCCCGCTGGGTTACTCACCTCCAGCTTGGTAACTTTTTTTCTCTGGAGAACAGCTCGAGTCTTTCGCATATATATACGATATCAACATTGAATTTTGGTATCAAGGAGTTCAAAATTGTCAGAGAAGGACAGCACAGCGGCGCCAGGTCGTTGGATCATCTGCCCATTTGTGAGTGAGCGTGATCGGTTTTTTTCTGGTATGGCGTGTCGTGTCTGTGGGTACACTGTGTGTATGTGTGGCCCTTGGACGGGCCCGTTCATCTGCTCCTGAATCAGTAAAGGGCGACTCTCCTGGCGTGACCCACAGTCCATGGCTCATACATGCTGGAGTCTTTGCCTAGCCCATCGTTGCTTCATCACCTACCATTTCATCCTACACGCAGGACGCCCGGCTGACTATTGCCTCCTTAGTCATCTTGCTTGCCGTTTATCAACTATCAAGTGCCAACATTGCTGCCTTTCTTCGAACAAATACTTTCCTTACTTCAGCCGTACCACATTGCCCTCTGAGCGCAACCTCGCTCAGCAACAACAAAACTTCCTGAAGCTCTATTCGTACCTCACCCAGCGTGAACTTGCTCGTCACGATCTAGGCGCGTTTTTCAATAAGGAACTGAAACGCATGGAGAAGCGCAGAATTATAGGCGAGAATATTGCAGCCTGGTGTAGGTGAGTTGATGTGATACATTTTTTTATATTTGGCATTTTCTTTTGCGCCCTTGTGCGCTATCCTTCTTCTCCCCGAGACGTTTTCGAGCCAGGAACACGTTGTCGCCCCTCCTTTGGGCTGGGCAATTTGCCGACTGGGTATCCCCAGCGTGCTTGGCGTCTTGTGTTGCTTGTGCCTTCGTCCTTCTGCACCGATCCGAGCGCCTGTTCTGTCTGCTACTGCCGTCAGTAGGCTCAGTGCTTCTCGACGTGGCATACACCATCTTTGTCAAATGTCATGACATCGGATCTGGTCAACCTGACGCAATCCAATGGGGTACCTTTATTCCGGGGATCATTCCATTGTAGAATGACCAGGGGCACAGAGCCTAATCTCCTGTCGCGATTATGTGGAGTTGATTGCTGGGAGTTTGGTCTGCCCAACACTGTTTCCAATGTATATTACTTTCAAACAGAAAGCTGACTTTCTCACCTCCTTGCCGTACCTCACTTGTCAATCATTCCTGTCATCGCATCTTCGTCCTCCATTTATCAGGCATTTCGACTCTCCCCATCACTAACTCCCTCGGACGACTCTCTTCTCCTTTGTCTTGTAACAGCCCCGTTTTCTTTACCCTTCTACATCTACAATCACTCTTGGCCCGACACAATACCGCTCAAAATGACTATGATTGATATGGGTATGGATACTGCTTGGTGTTTGGCTTGCTCTAAACAATTGGTAAGCGCTTTAGAAAAAAAGCATACGAAATGATCATGCTAACTCCCCCATAGGACAATCCACGAGACACTTATTGCAGCGATGCCTGTCGCCTTGAAGACTCCCAGCCTAGCGGCAGCATGAACAATCACGTCGATATCACCGCGCCAGTCCCAGCCGGTTTCTTTCCTACATCACGGGTCGAGGCTAGATCTGATCGGCCATCACTTATTCCTACCGACGTCTTTGAAGAATCTCAAGCCAAAATGAGTCTCCGAGATCGACGCGCGTATTCTTTCCCCGCTGAGCTCGCTGAGCCTGCAGTAAGGCGTCCGGGATCCAGACGGCAAACTCAGACTCAGGAGACCTTGCAGTTTGTGAGAAAGAGTAGCGGCCAAGTGTCGGGGATGAACTCTCACAGGTCTCCAAATTTGGGTCCTACCACTGTTGGCGCAGGCGGACGGCCAAAAGGTTTCGGCAAGCTGTCAAAGACCACGGGTAATAATACACCAATAGTATTGGACTCCGTGTTCTGCTCCAATTCGGAAAGCAGCGACAATGAGGTAACAGATGGCGTCGATTATCTTCGCCGCGAGTCCGCCATCCTAAGGAAGAGGTTGTCGAAAACTACGGATGATACCTTGAGACTTCCCAGGGCGCCAGTCCCTCGCCGATTATCCAACAACCTTGGCTATGAGCCCAGCAGCTACCACAGCAGACCGTCCCTTGTTCCTTCTCACAGTCACCCGCTTGAGGCAAAACCTGCCAGTCCTGTAGCACACATCATTGCGACCTCAGCCGGTTCTCGTTCTCGCGATGACATTGTAAGCTGGTTGAATGAGGTCAAGCGTTCTCCCAAAGATACGACTTTAGACAGCATCTCCCGATCGCAGGCGGATATGCTTACCCCTACTCAAGAGCGAATGGAGTGGGTCGAGGAAGGCAAGATGGGCACCACCCCCCAAGGGAGATTGGGATCCGCTCTTGCAGGCTTTAGCACTTTGCGGGGTCTGAGCGGTATTCAAACACTGGCGAACGCCGCCTCTGGGTCTGACACTGTCTACAAAGCGCCTCCAGTTCCTTCACATGCGTCGTCCACCGCTGCTCCTGTAAGCGATCCTGAAGGCTTTGCATTGAGCTCGCAAGTCAGTCCATCTCAGGCTGAAGTCTCGCGGGTGGCGGTCATGAATCAACCTGGCGGGGCAACACCCACACTTTCAACCATTTCTCTCTCGGATCTGATGGAACCTTTGACTGATGCCGGAGAGAATGTCGACTTCATGACGGATGAGCAGAGTGCTTCGGGCAGCTCATCCTTTGCCAGGCACAGGCTGTCAGCCGTTGTCTCCGGCTCTCATCGTCAGGGTAGGAGAACCGGGAGGGAAGATTTGCAGGGGAAGACTATCGAGGAAGAAAAGGGAGCTCAAACACCGTCACCTCTTCGACCGTTAGCCAACACAGCTCAAGCCATCTGGAACATTTCCAACTACATCCGCTCATTCGCACCTCTATCGATCGCTTCTGTCCTTGTACCCTCGAAACGATCTGAATCCCCTACTCCGCCTGCTAGCCGCTCCGCCACCGCCGGCCCTTTCCCGCCTCGCCAGGGATCCTCGTCTTCTTCTAGCTCCCAATCGCAAGACCATATCTCTTTCGTCACACCCTTGCCAGCTGCGCGCCAGCCGTCAGAACCCGACCAGTCTCCTGAGCAGGCGATGGTTCGAAGTTTACCAATGGACATTGCCAACCCTATCGGTGCCGAGAACGGTCCTCTGGAGCGCAAGCTCATTCGTGAGCGAGAACAGGAGCTAGACATAGATTCGGATTGGTCAAAAAACAAATCGCGCAGCCGCATACGTGGTAGCCGTGTGCGTAATCCCAGTCCAAGCAGGAGTCGAAGCCGTGGACGTAGCGACGGTCGCCGTTCAAGGGCTAGGGAAATGTCAAAGGTCAGGGGAAGTCATTCGAGGCATGGACGAAAGATTTCGTACGATGCGGATGCTAGCGAAGGTGAAAAGGCGGGCTACGAGCTAAGAAGAGGGAGGAGTCGAAGAGAGAAGGTGTTGAGGATGGACTCAACCGACGAGGAACCACAGATGGAGGAGAGGAGAGGGAGGGACAGAACTGTGAAGGCGTGAAAAGTGTTGAGTTCTACTGTCAATGTGTAGCAATCAAAAAAAGTTTCCGTTCAACCTTCAGGAGTTTTGTACTTATCTTTCTTTCTTTTTCAAAATAGCATAGGACACGATTCACACTCATCAGGCAGGTTATCATGAGGTCTTTGTAGTTGTCAACAATCATTTTAGCAAGTGTCGATTAGCATTTTCAAATACAACTATTAACGGGAAAAAGCACACATTCAGATATCAGAAAGTGATTATGCAAAGTTGTACCAGTAGTAAATTGAATCGCGATAGGCATAGTATCTAACATAGTAATGAAAGATTGATCGATAATAGACTTACATCCCGTAAATATGTGTGTGTACCCCGCAGTGGGTCTACAATCATCTAACAGATATTTGACTACTACAGATAACAATAACAAACTACGAGGGTTTCACATGTAGGACAATAAGTATTAATGGTATATGAAAGTCCGTGACCAAATAAATGCGAGAGACTATATCTTCCTATGACCTTACCCTCTTTGGGCGTGCCCTTATTCCAAAATGTCCGATACAAATATTCCGTTCTATTATTACTCTTCCGGCTCATTTGCCCTCCGGCACTGAGCGGTTATTCTGGGTGCCACTGGTCCGCGCCCTTTTCTGTCCGGCTTCTAACTGTCTGGGAGTCACTTGTCGGTCCGTAGCAGACCGAGGGAACGTGGAATGGGTAGGCGATGGCGTGAGGTCCCCTGTTTTAACTTGTCAGGAAGGAAAAGGCATTCCTGATGCACTAAAACTTACTGTATGAATTAAATGGTCTGCCGGAAGATCTTCGCATTCTACCCATCTCGTCCAGACCCAACCCAAAACTCTGACTCTCTTGCAATTTCTGCACACCCACGGAACTGAAAAAGTCTCCATTCGTATCCGGCCTAGCACCGAGCAACCTTGGCATCTCCAACGCAACGGGTCTTCCCTGATGGGGCGCACCACCGGCGGGGCCGAAATGGAGATACTTGCTAGAACCAAGAGAGTTCATCGAAGTTGGACGATGACCCATGGCCGAAGCTCGGAGGGAAGACATGGATGATCCTCTGGCGTTGTTAGGGAGACTGTTGAGCGATGCGCGGGGAGAATTGTGTGGTGAATCACGAGGGGTTTGTGATTCAATGGAGGGACCCGCTTCATACGGCTCCTGGCGGATCGCAAAGGCCGAAGGAGGACGGCTCTTTGGGCGTCCTGGTGACTTTGCCCGGCTAGGTTGCACTTCTGACTCTTCACTTGTGCCTACGCTAGTATTGATGGGTGTTAGAAAAGGCTTTTCGCCAGGCATGTCTCCTTGAGGAGCTGAGTTGTTACTATCAGCAGGAAGGAAAGAAGGGGATTCCTCGGCAGAGTGCGATGACCCAGACGCAGGTATGGGAGGAGACGCATTGTGGGATGGGATGGTGTTTGGTGTCACCATAGGCGATATTTGATTGAAGGATTGTTGGCGAGAATGATAGTAGATAGACGAAGGTCGTGGAGGAGCCAGCACTAAAGATATCGTGAGCATAGCTTTCCGTTTCAACGTTCCGTACGCTACTCACGAGAAGCATGGGTACTCGCTCGACGATGATGTGAAAACGAGTTATATGGCGTACCCATCACAGAAGGGCGTCTCTGACTTGAGTTGTTATTATAGGACATTTCTCTTTTAGGCCTAGATAGATGTGAGCAGCTGGACGGTACGCAACCGCTAGAAAGACTCACGGGGGAGGTACTTTTTCGCCCCGAGTTTTTCTCGATGCCCACCAAGTCCATAACAATCCGATCACTACTATCCCTACTACGATCCCAACCACGATACCGCCAATCGCTCCCCCACTAATCCCGCGAGAACCTGACCTGCTTGAGCTGTTCACTACGGATTCGGAAGTCGCTGATGAAGTCGCAATAGAACTGGACGAGCTACTTGAGACAGAAGCCGAACTGGAAGCGCTAGAAACGGCCGAAGTTGATGTAGAGGCTGCTGCCGAAGATGATGCCACCGCTGATGATGCCGCTGCTGATGATGCTGCTGCTGATGTTGCTGAAGATATAGCCGCTGAAGAAGCAGCCGCAGAAGAAACAACTGCAGACGAAGAAGCCGCGGAAGAAGCAACTGCAGACGAAGCAGCCGCGGAAGTGCCTGCAGCCGATGAAGACATTTTGGCGAAAAGCGCACTGGAAATGACAGACAAGAGTTAGAAAAGCGACGAGTGGATGTCGAAATCCAGAAAAAGACCCGATCTAAAACCCCAGAAAGAGAGAGGCCAGCTGAATGTAGGATAATTAGGAACCGTGGTACTAGTTATAGCGCTACAGAATTGTTGACGTCGAGGTATGGTCGAGACTTGAAAGGGTATTTTTCAATGCGGTGTCTCCGCAGTATTCTAGTGTTCGCTTGCTGTGGAAGTATGTGAAATATTGCGGAGGAAGCACAGATGAAAATGGGGTAATATAGAAGGTAATGAAGATGTCAGCGAAGAGTCGCTCGGAAGTTGGGCAAACAAGTAATAGAGAGTCACTCGAAAGGATTCGTGACAAAAGTTGGAAGTGGGACAAACACTCACCTGAGACGCTTCGAGGCTTCGAAGCGACGAGAAGCAGGCAGGGGAACGGGGGAAAATGAGAGTGTATACAGGGGGACGGGGGATGCAACTTGGATATAAATATGCTTGAGAAAATGTGGACTGATGTTTTGCGTGGGCGTTTGTCGCACCGGCAAGCCAGACTTGGGACTTACGACAACACCAAATCCCGGACCCTGAAAACGCACTCTCATATTCCACGACTCTTCGTCAGCCCCCCATGCCTCATCCGTCATTTCTATGCTTCAGCTATCCGCCGTTCCATGCTACATCCACCTTCCTAATATATCCCTGCCGAACACTTGATGGGAATGGGTCCTGTACCCCGGGAAATGGAAGCCGGGTAAAAAATCGGGTTCCTGTAGTTTCTTCTTCTTTTCGTTAACCGTTTATTACAGCACCTTCACCGCTCATGATCTCACCCAACAAGCAACTATATAACTCCTCGAAAGCTCGCGCGGCCTATAGCACCGTCAACTTTCTATCAAGCACAGCTGAAGAGCAAAAATTATCACCATCAAACCATCGACTATCACGCCCCAATAACAATGCATCGCAAAAAAACCTTGCAAAATGCGTTACAACACCATTGTTCAACTCATTACATACTACCTTAATCGGCCAATTGTCTTTCAATAGTGTAAAACTGTTAACAACCTTATCACTCTATAGTTACTAGTAGATTAATCTGGTCAGCGATGGTCGCCCGTGGTGGATGTCCCATGTCTCATGCTTCTGCTGCCGGAGCGTCGTCACTTATCTTCCCCCTCTCCGTTGTTCACACCTTTATCATCTGCTTTCATCGGAGGAAACGGACTATTACACTTCGATCAGGAATTTCCCGTCCCGTGCCGATTCCTAATTTATGATGGATCTATCATTTGCCGGCGCGACATAAGGACGTGAGGTAATGATCGAGTCTCGCCTTACGTTATACCTTCTTTTATTCCCAAGTCATGACGCCCACATTTTTTCCCACTTCGTCTTCGCGTCGCCCGCGACTCTTTTGCCAACAGAGCGTCATGAAATGCATGCATCATCCAAAACCGAGGCAGTTTGGATACTCGACAAAGCAACCAGTGGCAGGAACAGGAACTCTTGCAATGGTCCCAAAGCTACGCTGGGGGCTATATCGCAATCTCAGATGCTTGCCGATCACTCAGCCTTTGGCAATTAGATCACATGCTTTGGTGACTGCAGCGCGGTCATTTGACAAGATGACAACGACGGCTTCTGTCAAACCCAAAACTAAACTCGTCAAGACAAAGACTAGACTATCAGATTTGCCAGCGATAAAGCTGGGACCGGACGGCTTGCCACAGAAGGCATTGGAAGCATGGGATGAAACAGACGTGCCTCCCAAACGTTCGAAATTAAAAACGGTCAGAGCGGCCAAAGCGCCTAGCGATGGCACCAGCAGCCCAGCAATTTCCTGTTCAAAGGCAGAATTGGAACTTCTTCAGGATGCCATACGACAGGGTGTTATCCCAGATACTCCTCTGGCTCATGAGGTATATCTCAATTGGAAGAGGTTTCCAGATTGCATTTTGCTCACGAGAGTTGGAAAGTTCTATGAGGTAAGCTTGACATCTGATATGCCCCTGTTCCGGGTCGATTGACTCCAAATGGTATGTAATAGTCATATTTTGAGCCCGCTCGGTATTTGGCCTCCATCCTTTCACTGTCTCTTGCAGAAAAGAAATATGGCGCGAACGAGGCTAAGAGGTCATACCCATTCGCTGGTTTTCCGGTACCTACACTGGACAAATACCTCAAGATACTTGTTCAAGACTTGGGACACACAGTTGTGCTGGTGGAGGAGTATGATACAGAAGGAGCTGTTGCCCATACAGGCAGAAAGCTCACGGCAGGCTCCGGACCAAAGGAACGTAGGGTGTACAGAGTTGTTACGCCGGGGACTATGGTTGATGAGTCGTGGGTGGATACAGACCAGAGTCGATATTTGCTCGCCATCGCTGTAGGAAATAAGGGCCATAATGGTCAGGAACTATCTCTCGCTTACACAGATGCTTCTACTGGAGAATTTTTCACCAAGGATACGACTGTCTCGCAGATGGAAGATGAACTTGCTCGAATTACTCCCCGTGAAGTTGTTCTAGATAACTCGCTCTACGAATCGTGGCGGAAACATTATAACTGTTCAGAAATGAAGCCGAAAGACGCCTCTCAGGTTGAAGAGCTGCTCGCACTACTTCGAGTACTAGGCGTCAAAGTGTCCTTTGCGGACCCCTGTCGTCCGCCATTACTCTATACCTCTGCCTCATCTCCGACTTTACACCCTACCACACCCGAAGAAAATGCTGCTGCGCTCCTCCAACATCATCTTCAGTATGCTTTGAGAGAGTCGATGCCAGCACTTCGTCAACCTCACAAGCAATCCAATTCGGCCTTCATGCAAATCGATGCTGCAACCCTCCAAGCTCTCGAGATACGCCATGCTTTTAGGCCGGGAGGACTAATTGCTACGGGCGAGACACAAATTAATTCATCTCCCTTGTCTGCCAAGGGTACGCTTCTTTCGGTAGTATCCAAGACTATAACATCTTCCGGTCATCGACTACTTATACGCACTCTCACAGCTCCTTCGACATCTCCCGATGTAATCAACTCCCGCTTGGCGCTGGTCCAAGCCTTTGTGGACAGAGAGGATCTGAAAACTGAACTTCGGCATGAGCTGAAAGAGCTGGGGGATATCATGCGGATCATTCAGCGATTTAGAGGCCAAAGAGGCACTGGACGTGATATATGGGACGTTGGGAGGTGGATAAGAGGTGCTCAGAGAATATTGGAGACTATCAAGGGAGAAATCAAAATCGAAGTCGGTCGAAATAACGTGGAAGTGGTACGGAAATCGGAAGGCATCACAAGGCTCCAGGAATTCGTGGACTCGTTTCGTGATCTTGACAGAGTTGCCTCCAAAATCGAATCCTCGGTGGACGAATCTGCCATCATGTTCAGATCCGGCGATGATAAGAGTATCATTGATGAACAAGAAGCTGGTGATGCGCTGCTTACAAGTCAGGCATCATCTAAAGAAAGTGAAGCAGAGGAAAAACAAAGGATCAAGCGGGAGAAGGACGAGAGAGAAATGTCAGAGTGGTGGATCCGTCCTCAGTAAGACCAAAAAAGTTGTTCAAGTGCAAACAAGTATCGTAATAACGGTCGCTGTTAGGTTCTCACCTGCGCTCCAACTTCGACATGACGAATTGATTGCTTTGAAAGCTGAAGCCCAAAAGTTACAAACAAGTCTAATCAAGAAATACGGTGAGTATTCTCAAGAATTGCTTCAGGGTTAACTGGATATGTTTCATGCTGACATCTTGTCAGATACGCCTACTTTGACTATTGAGAAGAACCACAGATTCAGCTATCACATTCAGATGTCGGCAAAAGACGCTGAAAAGGTGGCGAAAGCGAGATCTTTAGAGCGTATTGGGAGTACGACTGGTAAAACAGCATACTTTGCCTACGCGGTGAGTAACACCTGAAACCGAAAGTTGTTGGACTGATATTGCTCTTAGCCGCTTGCGGAACTGGGTACGAGAATTGAGATCATGATCGAATATCTAGGCGCTGCACAAAGGCGAGCTGCTCGGGAACTTCAGAATATGGTATTTCTAATCCCACTCCCATTACTTTTGTTTCCGGATTAATCGAGCCCAATAGGTGGTAGAGCAATCGGATATCATCCAGCAAAATTCCGAACTAGTTGATGAGCTGGATTTGAGCCTGAGCTTTGCTCAGAATGCAGTTGAGATGAACTGGGTCAGGCCAATACTCGACAATTCGTAAGTGAATTTCATAGGCCATCAACAACAATACTCAAATCGGATTTTAGTACGGAGCTACAGATCATTAATGGCAGACATCCTTCGGTTGAATCTTCTTTGCTGTCTGCTTCTCGCAATTTCACCCCAAACAGTACTCATATGGCTTCTGATACCCATTTGCATGTCATCACCGGCCCAAATCAGGGAGGAAAATCGACTCTTCTCCGACAAACTGCGGTCATAGCAATACTTGCCCAGAGCGGAAGCTTTGTTCCTGCTGAATATGTGAAGATGGGAATCGTGGATCGAGTCTTCAGCAGAGTGGGAGCTAGAGATGATCTATGGAGGGATCGGAGCACTTTTATGCTTGAAATGGTTGAGTAAGTGTCTATTTAAATTTGAGCTTTGGCGCTGGAGCTTGTTGCTTATATGTCGAAATAGAACTGCCGGGATCTTGCGCCATGCAACTGAGAGATCCCTCGTTATCATGGACGAGTAAGCGATTTTTTGGATGATATATATATTACCACTTAAATTGATGTCGCAGGATCGGACGCGGTACTACGTTACAGGCGGGTGTTTCAATAGCGTATGCCACACTTGACTATATCCTCGAGAACATCAAGTGCCGGACATTGTTCGCCACTCACTATCACGAACTCGGACAAATGCTAGGATACAATCCAAAAAGGGCTGGAGGAGAGGTGATAAAGGGAAGAAGTGGGATTACTTTCTGGTGCACGGATGTAGATGAGGCGGTAAGTAGCATCTCACTTTCAAAACGGGCTTGCCTCTGATGTCAAGATAGGACGGCGCTTTTTCTTATTCTTACAAGCTACGACCTGGTATAAATTACAATTCTCATGCAATTGTGAGACTAGCGGTCTGGCTGGAAGAAACTCCTGCTGACGAACCTTTTACAGAAAGCTGCCAGTATCGCCGGCATGCCCGAATCTTTTCTGCGCGTGGCCGAGTCGACACTCGTAACCCTTCAATCAAAAGCCAAGTTTAATACATTGCCATCATCTCATTAGGATCTTTGTCTACCTTATCATGTTTAGCCACGAATTATAACGACTTCAAATTGTATACATAAGTAAATCATCAAATCCATAGCATAGCATACCATCAGAATCGTTACTAGGCTGCGTCGGCCACTCAATCATATATTATGCACCTCTTGCAGTCTGTTATTCCTCCTCGCGTGAAAAATTGTAGCAAATATCCCAAGAAGCGTTCGTTGTCGCAAATTGCTGACTCTCAACAAAGGCATCCACCTCGCATAAGCCATGTTCAGCGAAAGCAGATTGCTCGCATGCAATATGGGCTACTGTTTGGATCTTGTCGCTATTCATCTAGTCAGCCATACCATCTTCCCCTTAATTTTTTATGTCAGGTATTGAACTCACTTGAGCAAGATCCTGACATATTTCTTGATATTTTCTTCTCCTCCTTCGGGAGCAGTTCCTGATCCAGGCTCCCAATAGCCAGTGCCACAGGAGATCCTTTCAAAGATCAAGCGGGCACCGAATGGGACGATTCGGGAAAGAATGAACGTTCGGCGAGCAGGGACTTCAGTTGTCGCCAAAGGCCTAGGTTGCTAAAAGGAGCACGTTAGTATGGGATAGGGTTGTTGACACGGCATAGGAACCCGCCTTGAGGACGCCTGCAGCCGCCAAAACTTCTAGCATTTCGTTATCATGCCCAAAATCCTGGCGGCAATTAGTGAGCGGAGATGCTGGTAGGACAGCTAGTTTCAATGGTTAACGTACGACAAAGAAGCGTTCACCTCCTCTGGGAAAAGTATGCTCATCAGCGTCTAGGGTGCGATTCGTAGATGTGTTATCTTGAGGAGCAGAATCGGTCAGACGAGCAATAATTTCGTTAATGTAACCAGCCTGAAGCCAAGTGCTTGAGTAAGTGATATTTTGATGTAATTTGCCACGACTTACACCCATTGTCGGCCCGTAATCGCTCCCCTGTCCGACTTCATAGTACCTTTTCAAATCTTTTCCATGCCCCAACACTTCCCATTCGTCCTTCGTGAACAGCCCGCACCATTTTGACCACCGTTTCCACTCCGTGCCTCTGGATTGGCTGTCGTAGCCACACATATCTGCCAAACAGGCCACGTCGTCAGCATCGAGCTTGGGCTTGGGGCGAAGGGCGGTGTTCAATCGGTCGATGGCCGGTGAGAGTAGAGGAGAAAGATCTGATTGGGCCGTAGACCCTGGTGAATGGTCAAGAGTCTCAAATGCTGGGCATGAATGCACAGATAGAGTACTGTTGAATGTCTTAATCAAGTGGCATTAGATCAATTTTACGCCTTACCTCTCCAATGAAAAACGATTGTCACCTACTGGTTCCTCAGGGATGATCACATCGACTTTCGGTAAGTCAGACTTCCTCTTGATGGCAAAACGGTGCTTTCGGAATCCCTGCCAATGATGTCAGCAGTCCATGGGAACTGGAAACCCTCAATTTCCCTCAGCTCACTTCTAACCAATACCCCGAAGTCTCAAGCACCCTTTCTCCTCCTGACGAACGTGTGAAAACATCAACCGTCTTGTCTAGTAACGATTTGTATGCGATGGCTATGTGCACGCCAGATCTCCATGCGCTGTGTAAGTGAATAGATCAGATATACGTGTAGTAAGTCTTCACAATGCAAGATGACTAACGCTTTTCTGCCTTGGTTCGTCAATCCGTCGAAATGCCAGTCTTTCAACTCTAGGTCTGCCTTGTCAATGAAGGACAATTCGGGGTGATGACGAGGGACTCCAATTTCTCTCCTCCGAATCTTGCTCAAAGCCCCGAGCATACATCTTCCTGCATTGGCGGTGGGGTATCTTGAGGTGTGCCTATGAAGCTATAGCAAGATACGGAACCTTTCAACAGAACCCTTTGGTCATGTCGATGAGACAAAGAACTCACCAGTGTGACTTGATCAACTTCACAGCCTCTTGGCAGGCTTTCTAGGTTTTTACTGTGATCAAGTTCCTTGTAAGGTGCATAAGGGCCTTGATTTCTCCACCATATTTCCTCCATTTCATTTCCATCTTTCAAGGCTCGGCAAATGGGTTTGATATAACAATGTCCAAGGGGTGAGGTATCCCAAGCTAATAACGTCACAAGTGTGATCAATGTGATTGGAGTTATTACGAGAAGGAATAGGAATAGAGGATGTCGGCGCTTTCCAGAGCGATATTGCTGAATATATACCTTGGACCTGTGAGATGGGCTTTGCATCACGTGTAGTAGAAGGGGTGTGGAGGGAGTGGGTGTGTCGTTTGAGACGATCATGATGAATGCTTGACATCTGTAGGTTCAGGATACTTTGTTTAGCTGGGCTGCATTTCCATGGGTGTGGGAATCCGATGTTTAAAAGCAAAGATGAAGGCAGCAATGAACAAAAGAATGCAATGAAAGAAGCCATGAAGTCCGCGCCAAGAGCAGGCGGAATTTGAAAGCACAGCAGATGAAAGGGTTCAGTTAGTCCTGAGGAATGTGTTGCCAAACCCGCTCCACAATATATATCAACGTGCATGCATATCCCTCTTATTAAAAGGTTACAATCTAAACAAAATAACATATACGAAGGGTATCCCATGCAAGGTATGAGCGATATTTCTGTACACAACAGATAACAAATTCTATTCTTATGAAGGACACATCTAACGCAAGGGACCAGCCATCCCTTCCATTCTCCATACTTTTATTATACCACTTCTATCAGCACTTATAATGCAGCTTGAGAAAGGCGTTTCTAATGAGCCAAGTTTACATATCGCGTCATAGTGGGGTTGGAGAGGTTGTCGTTCCTTATCCCGAGAGGGTCCTTGCCCTTGACGATGGACATTTGGAAGAGTGTAGAACATGGTTGGTGGTGAACCTTCGGGCATTCGACTAATCACAAATACATCAGCGAAAATTCGCCGCCAAACTATTGCATTGGCTTACCGGAAACTGACGTCCTTCTCTTTTTGAGATCCGCAGACCACGAAGCCATCTTGAGCTTTGATTAGATCCCAGTATCTCACTATCCTGTCCTCTCCAGCAGTAATCATCCATCCAGGTCCACCTTGCCCCTCACCATTCTTGTCAGAAGATCCTAACTCCGGCACCGACATCAATATAGACTCGTCCGACCTCCCCAAGCTAGTCCATCCCTGTCCGACCATAAGATCAAGTACGGCACTGGGCGGCGTGGGTAAAGGATTGGTCGCGTCAAAGTCATCAATTGGGACAAGCGAAGGCAAAGAGGGTGTCGAGCGAGCGAGCTCTGCGATAAGAGCAGCCTTATTGGGAATGACCTCTATAGGTTCGGGAACGGTCTCGGAAGGTTTACTAGATCTACGGCTCCTTATTTCGTAGACTTCCACCAATTTAGAGCTTTCGATATCATATACCTCCACGATAGGTTTCGAAGGCTGAGATTCCTCTGACTTGTTAGTCGAAGTGCCCGGAAGAGCATATGGCCATGTAGGCGATACCGAAACCATGATCCATCGACCGCGACCCCTTGACGGGTGGATGCGACAGCTGGTGACACCTCCGCCGGCTTTCCAAGACTTGAGAAGTAATCCAAAACGCAGATCCCAAAGACTCAGCACTCCGATGGAAGTACCGAGTATGAGCCAATGGGTCGATAGGCAGTAAGCGGTGATGACGCCTAGCTCTGGTGGATGCTGGAAACGTTGTTTGATTTCCATGCTTCGGATATCAAGAGTAGCAATGACAGACATCGATGTGAGTAAAAGCAATGTCGAGTCTGCAAGTTATATGATCAGCTCTGAAGCTAATATGTCATAGATATGAAGAGGGAAAACTTGCCTTGCAGATGTGAGACAAACCTTACATGACCATCAGACTCCTCGGTGTTCCAAGTTCTGATGCACTCTGCCTTTGAATACCTCGTACTACTCCCTCCACTACCTCCGCCCGTATGCACTCGCAAAACATGTACCTGACCATCCTCACTCGCCACGGCCAGGCAATATGTATTATCGATCCCACACATGGAAACTATCGGTGCTTCCATTTTGTATACCAGGCGGGGTTTCGCAGTAACACTTCTCTCCAGACGGGCTGCATCCCAGATCAATACTTGACCATCTTCTGAAGATGAAGCGAAAAAGACGCTATCGGGCGAGGTGATAATACCTGTGATCGCCCCTTCATGCTGTGTCAAATGGGCAATCATGGTCACGTTAGTTGGCGACGACGAAGCTGAAGCTGAAGACGAAGACGACGTCTTGTTGACGCGCGGATTTCGTTTACGATGGTTCGCTCCCACTCGAGGACCAAAGTCAAGAAGAGGTTCTCGGTAGTTATCCAAATCAACCTGCTCGAGGAAAGCTCTCACTCCTGGATCATGCCCTTCATAAGAGCTGGTATATGGTGCCGCAGGCTGTCCCTTAGGCGTGTTGGCTCCGCTGAGGGTGATTTGGCTGAGAGCGGTAGCATTGGGCGTTGTTCTACCCGAGATCGGCTCGTTATGTATCGTGGTAGTGCCCACCGCATTGGTATGCGATGCTCCTACTGCTGGGGCAGCTTTTGAATCCATCTTTTTCTTCTTCCCAGATCTTGTCATGGCAGTGATATCCAGTGTCGACGATAGATTGGACTCTGACGGGCTCGCGCCTGTATCTACAGACGGCTGACTAGTATGACTTGTAGTCGTCGTCGTTGCTGTAGTCGCTTTTTCTTTTGCGGTAGGTGTCTCAGGCCTTGAGAGCGGTTCAAGGGCGGCCAGTTTTCTGCGAATCTCGTCTAAGGGGTTATCAACAGGACCGCGACCGCTTCGATTAGTAGTAAACGACGTTCGGCGACTTTCAGGCTCGAGACCTGGACGGAAACGTCGGAGTTCGACTTTGGCCGCATCGACGCCGATTGTACGGGGACTGATGAAGATAGTTTGAGGCGTTACACCCAAGTCGGTCAGGGAGACAGATTTGGAATTGACAAGTGATGCCTCCGGCGGAGGGTTCTGATCGGTCGCTTCCCGCCTGCCTTACTATAAGCTACTGCTCTGGCATGCTAAGAAGAGAGAGGTCACGTACGCTTTGATAGCATGCGCTTGTTTAACAATATGCTCCTTCATCGCCTCGATCTTTTTCTCGTCCAATGCAGAGATACCGCTATCTCTCAGCCGATGACTGTAATCAACACTTCCGTCAACATATCCCTATATTGTTCAGTTATGAAATACGCACGGGTTATTTGGTGGTAATTTCTGAGAATTGATAAGATCAACCTTGGTCGATGATGCTAGCGGGGGGATATCCCAAAAGCCAGGTGGAGTGTTTTGCAGCGCCGCAACCCTTGCAGCTATCAAAGTGCTTCTCGCCAGCTATATGACACATCAGTTTCTGTCCACATTTTTTGCTTAAATAGACAAGGTACCTGTACTTACAGGAGGTAAGAGAGCCGACATTAGTGCCGCTTCATCCATCTCCTTGACATCCGAATGGAGCATAGGCCTAATCGCAGGGTAGAGAATACACCATACATCCGAAGACGGGAGGTTTTTTGCCACAGCTGCGACAAGACCCACCGCGCCTGCCCCATCAGATTTCGGTCAGCATCAGCGACTATAGAAAGTTACAGGGTAGAATATTTCAACAAACCTTGGCGAATCCATACATTTGGGTGGAACATGAACCCTTTCACAGCGAAAAAAGTATCCCATAATCGCATACGTGCAAGTAAGCCGAGAGATGCGAGGCTTGTCAGCGAGCCGATCACCCTTGCCATTACAGCTTCTTCAGGGTCTAGTCCGCGAGATATCAGCAATCTGGAAATGGGTCAACAAAGATGGATACCCACCCGCTAACGCTTGAAACATGAGCGGAAGCACGTATTCTTCCACAGCTCTTAAACCTATAAACGCTCCCACACCCACGATACCATCAAAGAACGCCAGCCGAAGCATCCAATCTTTATCATTCAAGTAAGTCATAATATGGCTGAGCACGATTTCGTTTGACTTTTGACGACCGAAAAACAGGCACAGGTCAGAAATGGAGGAGAGGATTCCGCGCTTGACAGCGGCGGCAGGGTCGACGAGGAGGGTTGTAGCTTGTTCCTCGACGGCGGCTTGAATCTCTTGAAGCATCGCATCGTAGTCGGGCTGATATTTGATGAAATAAATATTTTTTCACGGCCATATTCAACGAACTCACCTCGACAATACCAGAAGACTCAGTTCCATGAACTGACGCACCATCTTTCGCAGCCTGACTCATCTCCAACATTGTCATCGCCGCATTCGCCAACTTGACCAAAGCCTGTGCATATGTGATCCTTACGAAGATATCACTGTCCGTCGTCAAGTGCTTCATCTGCGGTAAAAGATACTCTGGGATGAACGTCGCGTTCTGTGGAGTCACCGAGGTGACGCTCTCGACGACTTGAATCAGGGTCCTGCACGCCTCAGCGCGGACATGCGGCATGTCGTCGGAGAGGAGCTCGACGATGTAGGGTATAATGCGGTCGATTTTGTCTTCGTCAAGGAGGTACGGGAGGAGATTTAAGAATAGGCGGAGGGCGTGTAGACGGGACGAAGGGAATAGACAGTGTCTAACGGAAGAGGTGATCACGTTCAAGATGAGTAGTGCCGGGCCGTCTTATCGTTTTGGTCAGCAAAATGGACTGACGGAAAACCAGTCGCATTATAAACACTCACTATCGGTTGGGCATTCACCGAGATAAGTGGCAATCCCTTCCCATTCGTCTAATAACCTGTCAATCTTGGCACCACTTTGTCCTGCTGAATGTTGCAAGAATCCCCCTTCCACATCATCCCTAAAACTAGAATCTTCCGCCTTTTCGTTGAGTGAGTTAATATAATCTTGTAAAAAAGTGTAAAAATATTCGGGAAAGATGGTTTCACGGTACTTTGAAAGGATATGGTCGAATGAGGGTCGTTTGGAAGGTTCTCTTGATAGCATTTGCGCAATCATTTCCTAAAATTCCCATTGAGCTCCATTCAAAGTATGTAAGCAAGGTGACTCACTCGGACATCGACGTCATGGATATTTTCCAGCATTCCATTCAAATTTAAAGCGCCATCGCGATACGCATACAACTCACTGAGATTAAATACCGTCCGCCCATCAGCCCACATTTCTGCCAACACACACCCAGTACTAAAGACATCCATTTCCTCTGTAATCTTCCCATCCCTCCTCGCAAACCATTCCCCACCTTCGCTCTCGGATGCCCTTTTCCGATCAGCCACTTTGGAGTCTGAGGTGTAAAATCGTTCCGGTGCGATGTAGCATGCGCGTCGCCCAGAGGTATCGAAGAAAAATGAAAAGTCGGAGGGGTCGTCAAGTGGAAGGTACGTTGGTTTGAAGGAGGATGAAAAGTCCGTCAGAAGAAGAGAGAGGGAGGAAGTGAGGAGTATGTTTTCAGACTTGATATCGCCGTGAGCAACCTATACGAAATGTCAGCAAGGAATGGACTAAATATGAGATAAAGCACTGGCCTTGCGATTGCGAGCATCTCGAAGGGTGGTTAATATTTGGAAGGCGATCCACTTCTTTTCTATATTGGCAAGGTACGGCTGTTGACTGTATCCCAAAAATGGTCAGATTCGTCTCTCGAATCCGAACAGCAAGGCACTCACCTGACACGGTCATACAAGTTTGATCCTATCCATTGCCTGATAAGATATCCGGCCTTCTCCGTCTCCACAAATGTCTGATATGTGTTCACATTCGCAAGTTCTGAAAGAATATCCCTCTCCAACTTTAATCTTCGCTGTATAACCCGAAGTGACATGGTTGCATCGGGTTTAATGAATATCTTGAGGACGATCGGCCCGAAACTATGGCGAGCTAAGATGGTCTTGAGGAACCTGGAGGATGACAAACTGGAGTAGCATGTTAAGCAGTCAGTCGATAGGCAGGTGCACTAGCCGAAAACATACCTCTTGTCGTATGAGATGTCATTGCCAAGTTCGGCAACGTAAGAATCCAGCGCCGTTGAGCTGAGGACGTTTAGCATCACTCGGGTCTATAAGAGAAGCTACATACGCTCTGGCCATGGAAGATATGTTTCCCATTGGTGCGGGCCTTATCCCATGGAATCTGGTGGTCTCGTGAGTACGATGTTCTTTGCCGACAATATGGGGGGTCGGTGTCTTGATGGAGATGCTGCTGGCGGAGACAACATGGTACCCCGCCGCAGGCATAAAGTCATGATGTCATTGTTTATTACGTAATTGTGGCCTCCACTCCCCGTGCTCTGCTACGTCAGAAATTCTTCGGCCTCTGCAGTGCGGTTGATGAATGACATTGATATATCTCAAAAACTCGAAAACTACCTCCCCCGTTACACTGCCGGAGTATGCGCCCTCTGCCTCTCCCCCTCCGGTATCTCCCCCGCTCCGCCACTCTCGGCCCCCGGAGAGCTGCTTCCGACCGGTACCTGGCGATCCACCATTTCTTCACAGAACACGCCGCCCACCCAACGACCACCAGCCCCATCTCACGCCACGTCCCTCGCCGGCTCAATTCCTCCTCCGCAAAACGCTGCCTTGACTGCCCCACAAGCCAGCCGCCTCCCAACCCCGATAATCCCGGCCCACCTCCCTCTCAAGGACATGCCCAAGAATATGCTCCCTTCATCCAGAGGCTCATACGCCAATCAAAAGCGATCGCACCCAATTCCCCACATCGACCCAGCAAAGAAGAATTGTTGGAGGCGGCGAATGGATGGTGGCAACGTATGAGGATACGGCTCAAATGGTTTACAATCAGGGGCTGGAGAAGATTCAATACCGACGATATGAGTGCATTTGCCAGCTGGTTCTTAGTTGGAAACAGTAGGTAGCGTGGCATTTCGAAAGCAGAGGCTAACCCACACTAGCTGTATGGATTCTTGTCGGAACGTGAGCATTCCTCTAGTCTCTGTTTTTCTGAAAAACTAAAATTCCATCTTAGCACAACATTCGTTTCCGCAATATTCGCTCTTGCCAACTCACTCTCGTTGCAAGAATACCTCGCTCGTTGGTTATCCGATTATATGACATACAACACCGGTGTCACTGTCATTTTCGAATCGGCCATTGTCCCCAAATGGGGGTCCTCCCTCATTACATTCAAAAACGTCTACGTTTCTTGTCGTCCTGATGAAGGTCCTTCATCCGCGCCAGTCGAGGGCGGTAAGAAACAAGTTAAGGCCGCAACCGCCAAACCTCCATCACCCATCCCGTTCTTATCCTCTGCCATTTCCCCCGAGACTTACTTGGCTGCTCGGCCTGCACCTCCAGAGGACAATTACACAATGTACGACGTCAACATTGACCAGCTCGAAGTTTCGCTCAGCTTTATGCGTTGGTTGGATGGTAAAGGTCTTGTGAAAGACGTGCGCATTAAAGGGGTCCGTGGCGTAGTCGATAGACGATCAGTCTGGTGGGACCTTTCAAAGCCTCTTGATCCCGCTGATTTTCGGCATGCGACACAAAAGGGGGATTTCGAGTTTGAGTCGTTTCATGTAGAAGATGCGCTCGTGACAGTGTATCAACCCGGGCTGAGACCGTACAATGTGTCGATATTCAATATGATCGTCGGACCGTTTAGAAAGAAATGGTTGTTTTATGATTTGATGAGCGCCGAGGGTATCACGGGACAGTTTGATAACTGTTTATTCAGTCTGCATATGCCGCAGAAACTTGGGAAATCAGTGGAAAAGGAAGGAGGAATGATCAAGCGAATGGCAAGTTTACCCACAACAATCTCCTGTCATACCACTAACTCTCAGATGACAGGCCCGATTCAGAATCGACGGTCTCCCCATCGAGCATGTCCAATACGCCTCTGGCTACACCCCACCCATGTCATGGCTAACATCCGGCAAGCTCGACGCTGTGCTTGACATCAAATTCCCCCATCACCCGGACGACCAAGTCGACCTTCAAGCTCTTTTCGCCGAAATTGGGCGGAATGTCGCTACCATCTCGCATGGCGTTCATCCAGACGATCCAGATGGAGATAAACTGAAAGGAGCGATCGAATCAGCTGAGAGCAGTTTGGTAGGGGTTATCCCGGGTCAACATCGGTTGGCGAGACCGCCTCTGCGTGCGCCGAAAAAGGGAGATTATGGGAAAGAGGAGGAAGAACGGAAAGTGGTGGTGGATATCGATCTGAGATTTAGGGATTTAAAGGCTGCTGTGCCGCTGTATACGACGGATTTAACCGTCACCAACAATGCCTTGATCAGACCTATCGTGGCGTTCATCAAGTAGGCATATCTTCGATTTTATCCTTCCATACAACTGATCGTGTATTTTTAGTGCAAACAAGACGCTAGTTCCAATCCACTGTCAAGTGGACGCCGATCTCAGCAACTTTGAAGGGTCGTGGACCCTTTTTGAAAGTATGTCCCTTTCTCTCTCTTAGCTTCACTTGCAATGGCTGACCCCAGATTTCTTTTTTACTTCCCTTTAGCCGGCTTGATGACATCCATATCTGACCAAATATACGAAGCCATGGCATTCCACGTTTCCTCTGAAGCCGCCAATTCTCGTCGTCTTAGACAAGTTTCAGTATGGGGTATACAGAGGAGCGCAGAGGTATTGATTGATATGCTGAGAGGGGTGGTTGATCCTGTTGGTGCGCAATTTGCCACGGTTTAATGAAAAGGTGTAAAGGATAAGAAGAAATAAAAAGGAGGGTTTAATGTTTTGGGTTTCTGGTATACGAAGATGTTTGTTATACTTGTTGTCTTGTATTCGTTGTATACCCTTGCCGCTATAATATCTCATCATTTCAGGACCGATATTCACGCTTTTCAGACTTCACCCTATACATGCATTGCATCGCATCGCATCAATAATTCATGTATCTTGTCACCGTTCCCCTTTGTTCAGTAGAGCACCGTCTTTCGTCCTGCGTCGATGACACTAACGAGTGCGGCTATAATGCAGATGAGAAAAAGCATTAATCCACCATTTGCTTACAACGTGTATATACTTAGCATGTTACCTAGCATGACAGCACTATTACACAGCTCATTAGAGAACTTTATTAACACGCACCACACATGACGAAACTCTACTCGTACTATTACAACATCGGAGTTAGATGACTTGGGCTTCTCTAATAATAGTACAGCTCTGACTCGTTCAATTCCCATAATGACTACACTTTCTTCGCTTTTTTCTTTTTGCCATCCTCATCAGCAGCACCAGCTGCGCTCGGCGTCCGCTTCAGACTTAAGTTGCGAGTTTTGGCAGAAGAGGTTTTGAGCCTTGCCCGAACAACAGCAGGTGGTTTGCAAAACTCTCCTTGCTCGACTTCCGTGGCTATCTGGTCATCCTTGTCGACACCCAGTTCTTCTTCAAATTCGGAAATATTGGATACCTGGCCAAATTCTATTAATTGGCTAATAAACCTAGAACCCTAGCATTAGCACTCTTGAATATATGATAAGATAAAACACAATCGCAGACTAACTCTTTGTAAACCTTGCGACGGTCAACCCATTCTTTTCGCCACCGCATAAAATCTTTGTCGATCCTCTGGATATCTTCAGCGGACATGGGCGTGATGGTCGATTGGCCTTCCGACGTGCCACGAAATGGAATCAAAGCGCCGAGAGTGATGCTATTCTGATGGAAGAGAATGTCAGCTCCGTCGCCATCGGGCATGATGAGTTGGTGTACCAACCTCGGATTTGACCCGTCCAATCTCCTTTTCCAGCTCGGTGGTCTTTGGTAATGCCGTTTTGGAAGCGAGCTCTACTCCGCTTATTTAATGCAAAAACCAGCCAATGGTATTCGACATACCACATTGAAGATGCCGTAATGATTTCTTTCCCTCTTCAAGCTCTGATTGCACACGCTTGATTTGTCCATCTAATGATGATAGTTCTTCGTTGTCCAAAACGCTCAACAAGGACTATATATTTAATCAGCGTAAAACAAGGCGCTTGACCTGGAGAGGTGCTCGCCTGGTTGTAGAGATACAGAAGCTGTTTTCCATAAGTTTTAACTGTTAACTGGCCCTTCTCTCAAATGACGAGTCAGCGCAGATAGATAACTAATTGGACAGCATAATACCTACCTGCGAGGGTAGCTAGTATCTTGACAGCGGTAGTCTTGGGCACCTGATTTTTCAAATTGGCAACAACATCGGCTATATAAAGGTACAGTAGATATGAATGTAAACATCATTGGAAATACAGAGTGTATTGATACAGGAAGGAAGGATGGAACTCACCTGATGCGTACGGTCGGTTCATCTATTAGCCAACATCATGGTATTAGCCGCTGCTCTATTAAAGGTTAAGCACACCTCTTTCATGTAGCTAAGGACCATCTGTAGTCATATAAGCCTTTGTATCATTATATTCCCCTTGTTTATAATCTTACTTCTTCGGCTGTGGTAGATTGCGCAAGATTAGTAAAGGAAGGAACACTCTATGACAAGGTCTAAGGACACACCTTCATCACCCTTGACCTGTTTTTCCTTGGTTTCTTTCTTAATGGGCATTTTGGAAGACCTGCCGTAACTCTAATATTAACTTCCCTACGGGGAGAAATAAAGGTCGACAGTGCACTCGAATCGCAGGAAGAAAGAACGTCAATCAGAGGTAAGGAAGGAAGGACAGATGTTGCCATCACCCAGTACCGCACCCAGATCCCAGCTCGATGGAGGCCCAAGCAAGTCGCGTCGTCGCTTATTTAATTATTTATAATTTAAATGCAGATTATTACGTCATGGAATCTGATGAGCCTGATAACTCATCTGGTTTAAAATTACGTAACGATTAAACATTTGAGCATCTCCTGCTGCCTGCTGCTGCCCGCTTTCTCAAAGGTATTCCGCGGGCATAGAGTTTTCAGCTGTACTTTTTCATCATCGATATCTCCCGAGTGACATATCTTGGCTCGCATTTATCCCTCATTTCTGAACAGCAACTGGTCGCCCGTCAAATCTGCCCTCTTTAAATTCGAATACTTCTATTGACAGCCGACTTTTGCCCAAAATGCCGCCCAAAGTCAAAGATGACAAGGTAAGTATCCTTTTGCGATCACAAGGGAATACATCATAGCTTACAAAGGTATTTTTATAGACCTTTGGTATGAAGAACAAGAACAAGTCTTCAAAAGTTCAGAGGCACATTGCCACCGTTCAAAAGCAGCAGGAGCAAGCTGGTAAAAGCAAGGGCGATGTGCGTTTCTCAAGCCTTTGATTGGTGAAAAAAAAGTAGTTTGCTAACGGAAGATCGAATTTTAGAAAGCCAAGGAAAGGGAGAGAGAAAAGGCTGCTGAGGCCAAGGCTGCTGCTTTGGCAAAAAAGAAGATGGAAGCCGAGTTATTCAGGCCTGCCCAGATTCAGAAAGTGCCCTTTGGAACTGGTGAGTTGCGTATATCCCGCTTGCGAATTCGGATGCTGACAGGTTCTGCTAGATCCCAAGACAGTAGGTAGAAATTAGAATCCAAGAATTGATCCGTCTATTGATAACATTGTTCAGGTGCTTTGTGTCTACTTCAAAGCGGGTCATTGTGAAAAGGGTGTGTATAATCGCTTTATGCACGTTTTGCTGATTCTTTGCGCCCACAGGTAACAAGTGCAAGTTCTCTCACGACCGAAATGTTGAACGAAAGGTGGAGAAGATCAACCTTTACGCCGATCAACGAGAGGAGAAATCCAAAGGTAAGACTTTAGCATGCGTTACTGAAAAGTGTTCATGAAGCTAACGATTATGTCAGACTCTATGGATACTTGGGACGAAGAGAAGCTCAGGAATGTCGTAACGGAAAATGGAAGGAAACAGAATAATGCAACTGATGTGAGTATTATGAAATGGTACTTTTGGATGTTTCTGACCGCGAAATAGATTGTCTGTAAATACTTCATTCAAGCTATCGAAGATAAAAAATACGGATGGTTGTGAGTGTCATCTTATCCACTAGTGTCGATCTCAATCAACTAATTTTGTCACAGCTGGGAATGCGTATGTCGGATACTTCGCTATCAGCAATTTTATTTACTTACAACAATTACAGCCCAACGGGGGTAATAAGTGCATGTACCGTCACGCCCTTCCTCCGGGTTTCGTACTCAAATCTGATAAAAAGAAGCAGGAGGAGGCGGCCAAGAAGGACCAAATATCCCTTGAGCAATTCATCGAGGTCGAGCGACACAAGCTCAAGCCTCCTCTCACCCCTGTCACTCCAGAAACTTTTGCCACCTGGAAGAAGAATCGTCTTGAGAAGAAGGCCGCTGAGCAAGAAGCTCTCGAAAAGGCCAAGGCGACGCAGAGGGCGGCTGGTAAGATGACAGGTATGACCGGTAAAGACATGTTCGAGTTTGGTGGAGAATTGTATGAGCATGTGGACGAAGGCGAGGAAGAAGATGAGGATTGGGATATCTCCCGAATGTTGGCACGATATGTGAGTAGTTGTTTGTGCCGAATGTCCAAAAGAAAGCAACTGATTGTGCTGTCAAGCGCGACGATGAGACCACGTCAACTGCGTTTGACCCTACCAAGGGAAAATTCGTCAATCCTCGGACTGGTGAAGTGGTGGACGACCCAGAGGATGAATCAGTTGCAGAAGTCGCGAAGAAAGTTGAGGACGTCAAGGTGTAGCCATAAAAGTTTCACCAATGAAAGGGTCAAGTATAGTAGCATTTGCATGGGCTATCAATGGTATATAGCAGTGTTTATCTGATTATGTATCTTTATTACTTTATTACTGTACTTAACAGATGGACAATCTTTGCTGAATATATCATTATCTCTTTGTTCAAATGAATGTCGAGCCTATATGTTCGTCGTTGCTTCTTATTTTGTTGGTGGAACTCGCGCCGAGACCGGCGCGGAAGACCGAGCCCGCCACCTCCGCTTTGGTTCTTCTGTGCCATCGCCGGTGTTAAACTGCTTTATCTTTTCGCCGCCTCTCGAACATATATCAACAGCACTGGCTGTTGAAACTACATTGCGGGTATTAAGCATAAACCATACAATCCCCGAAAGAGAAGAATAGAACCTACGGCATGTCAAATATCCAAGACATCTCAATCATCTCCACTAAAGAAGTCGACACCCCTAAACCGCATACTGTATATGTCATACAGGGTTTGTCATGGCTCTGAGCAAGTATCATGCGTTGCCTTGTATGCTGACAGTATCTTAGTAACAACACCAACCAGGACTTGGACCGTCTCACGTCGATATAATGATTTTGTTGCTCTCGATGCCGAGCTTAAATCGTCGACTGGTCAGGAGCCGCCTTCACCATTACCGCCAAAAACATGGGGTTTGTCTCTTGGCAAGAACAATAAGGATAAGGTTAGTTTTCTATGAATCATATGCATCAAACATGCGCTAAAAATCATTGTAGGTAAGGGAGCGCAAACCTCTACTAGAACAGTACCTTCGCTCTATTTTAAATACCAAATCTCATTTATGGCGATCTGCCTACACCTTTTCCGACTTCCTCTCCATTCCTTCTCATACCAGTTCAGCGAACTCATCTACTCAAAAGCCAACAACCAAATTTACATCCCAGTCATGGCTGTTAGAACACGCCGCCCTGCAGACTGTTCTTCGCTCTGCCCGATCTGCTCTTCTCAAACGCGACGCCTTGGCCTCTATGTCCAATGCCACAGGTTCACGTTCTGCTGGAGTGGAAGCGAAACGTCATTTGAAGGAAGTGGGAAATAGGCTGGAGGCACTTGAGAAAGGGCTGACTCAACTGCGCGATATAGGCGAGGGTGAAATCAGGAGACGGGAAGAATTAATAGAGGGCTTGAAGGTTGAAAGAGGCAGTTTAGCAAGGATGGCAGAGGCGGGTGTACGGACTGCTCCTTCTCTCTCTGGCAATGGTGTAACAGCGGGCAGTGAAACCGAGGGAAGACGAGGAGAGGCTTTCTCATGGGCTCTACCGGGTCAATCCATGCCTGGTGCGTTACCGTCTGGTCGTGTTTTTGGAGGTCGCCAGCCTCCCCAAGAAACCGAACAAACTCGACCGCTAGACGATCGCCAGTTGCTGCAACTTCAAACTAATCATATGGCGCAACAAGATGATCAGCTTCAAAATCTTAGCAGATTACTGCAGACACAAAGGAGGATGGGTGAGGAGATTCACCAAGAGATTGAAAGTCAGAACGAGCTGCTGGAACATATTGAGCAAGGGGTTGACAAAACGGGAAGAAAGCTTGGAAAAGCAAAGAGAGAGATGAACAGGCTGAATTGAATTCAAGCTAAATGCCTGTTGAAAAGATGCGAGAAGGGCCGATGTTGTAGCAATCTATTTCAACAATTATCCAACCGAAAGGATCGGAAAATACTCAGTGTACAGGCGTTAGGGGTTGCAACCACAAGGACCTCCTGGCTGCCGGGATTATACCCTCCCATAGGGACGGTAATTATGTGGCAGAAACCGTGTCGTATATGTAGTAGGTAGGTGTAGTAGGCTGGCATACATTAGTAGTAGGTACATGGTATAGTTCTAGCTATGTAGGGTGAAGAGCTATATGGAGGCCTGTCTGGTAGTACTGGATGTAACCTATGGCTGGCTATGGATCGTGCTCTATGACTATGCGATATCGTGTACCGAGCGAGTAGCACAACTAACTACAGCGTCCAAGTTGCAGATGTCAACGGGATCGTTAAAACTCTCGCTGTTGAAGGATGAAAGCTCGCCGTTGCCAAAGCGATTTCCCTCCAAGTCTGGCCTCGTTTCCTTTATCCAGCTGACCAGAAGCGTCGATAAGAAGTTGGCTCCCAAATGTTCCAAGTCCTCAAAAAAAGACACTTTCCAGACCCTCACTCCACCGCATAATAAGGCGGGTTATCGGAGATGGCCCTTGGGTGTTGCATGTGCTTTCGTGACTTTGTGGGTGAATATTTGCTGTGATAGCGTTGTTTGAACAATGATCTCAAGCGAAGCTGGAATGTCAAAACCTGGTAACGTCACTTTTTAGTAGTAGTCAACAACGTCTTTGTCAACCGAGCGAGGGTTCAAATTATGAATTATTGGGGGACACAGATGCTTCTACTGAGAGATCGCCCGACGAACTCCAGAATGGAGCATGAGGATGGAGGCCCACAAGCGACGAATCAAGTTGCTTGCGTCAGTTGCCTTGTCCTTCATTTCGTCCGCCAAATAGACAGTTTGTTATCATAATATCCTTCAAGTGATGAAAGGGAAGCTTTTAAAGCAGCATGCATTTGCTATGTATTGCTGCTCTCACATTAGGTAGATAACGACCTCATTACCATATCATATAAAAGGGTATATATAACAAACGATCAAAATTCGTGATAGTCATTTCAATAAGAGGGCATCTGTAGACTCTGAGGAGAGACAGGTAATTGTAGGTATGGAGAGGTAAATCTGGGACTACTGTCAATGACCGGGGTGGTAGGTGCGCTAGCAGTGTATCTGATTGGAGGAGCAGATAGGAGAGGACTTGTAGGAGCACCGGCAGAAGCGTCTGCGCTCGTGGCGCTATACCTTTGCTGCTGGTATGACTGAGCAGGAAGGAGGTTGGACGAATTAACTGAACGTGATTGCTCGACTGAAGATCTGTTCAAAGAGAGTGTGGTAGGTGTCGAGGGTTGGGAGTCCATAAAATGCTTCAACTCAGAGAAGCAAGCTATGAAATGTACGGGGCGCATTAATATCCGTCTCATACCTAATGATATCAAACTTACCTCGGAACAATGACTCGGCTCCCTTCTCCTGTGTAAGAGTAACAAGAGTGCTGTACGCCTGACTAGTGCTCGCCCTCGTGAATTCTACTCTAAACCTCACACCCTTAGTTGTCACATTGCCATTGTCTCTAACTTCGTCTAGTCTGCACTTCAACGCCTTGTGCCCGTCAATCTCCGTCACTGCTGTCCTCACGCCAATGCTGAGTAGTATTTTCCGCATCTTTTCGCGAGTATTGGAAACGTTATCTCTTGACAATAAGGTGCAGGTGGCAGGCTTAAAGTTGAAAAGATTGTTGAACCATGATCGTTTCGGTGAGTTGAAAGGTGATGTCGCTGAAGAACCGAGATCCCCAGAAGAAAAGGGGACGGATTCCACACTGAGCTTCTTCTTCTTAAGCATCCCAAAGCCATCCAAACCCCGGTGGGCTTTGAAGCCAGATGACTTGCTACCCCAAGAGCTGAGGCTTGCGTCACTAGGAAGCTCGGAATTCTCTATAATGACATAAGATGTGTCACGAGGGAGAAGAGATTCGGTGGGTTCAGAATATGCATGTTGAGCCGGGCTGAAAGGGAGTGGCCTGGAAATAGGAGGAGGGGCTGGGCGCGTAGCTCGTGGAGGCGGTCGGGGCGCTGATCGCTCGGCTTGCAAGACAGGAGCCTGGACTTCCACAGGGCTGTGGATGTACTGAGGAGACTCCACGGGGGCGTACGACCCAACAGAAGAACCTTGATAAGACGACCCAGCAGATGAAGCATAGCTCCATCTCTGCTGATTAGGTCCCGCAACAGGATGTAATCCTGGTCGGACAACAGCGGAGGGCGCACCGAGACCGAGTCCTGTGAGCGGGCTTTGAGGAGCAATTGATGCAGTAAAACCAGAGTGTATGCTAGCTACTTCGGCGTCAGTCTGGTCATCGGCAGCATCCTCGAATTGTCCTTGCTCTTCAATGACATTTTCCGTCACAGAAGACGACGGGTTGGCAGAGGGTGTCACTCCCGCAGCAAACGCAAGACAAGCCTGATAGTCACTCCCCAAGACGGCGGAGCTAGAAGTAGAAGATTGTGACGCCACTGACGACCTGGCGCTGAAACGGTTCATCTGATCAGCAATCTGGTTGAGGAAGGTCTGCAAGTTGGCGTCTTCAACGCGTGGAACGTTCAATGGTGCCGGAGAAGTAGGAGTAGTTATCACTTCGGGACGAGGACGAGACGAAGTGGTGTGTGGAGAAGGCAATTCTTTGGTAGGAGTTGCACCCTGCAAGACGATTGCTGGGGCTTGTGAAGAATTGCTAGCTCCAGAGGTGCCTCTGCTGTTAGGAGGACGAGGTCCTGCAGGGCCTCGAGCTTGAGATACTTGTTTAGTCGGGGTGGGACATTCAGGAGGGGCTTTGCGAGAGGCTTTGTTGGGTGTCGGGGCCTGAGGTCGCTTAACAGGGGTGTTGGCGACAGTCTCATTTTCTCCTAGAGGTGCAAGACGAGCAGATTGGTCTTGAGCCGGTACGCCTTTTCTACGAGCAGGGGACGAACTAGACTGTAATTGTTTTCGTGTCTGCCGACGTTCTCGAGCGTCCGCGTATTCCTCTTCCTCCATGTTGTAGTTCTCAAGATGCTTATTGCGGTACTTGATAAGAAGATGATATATGGTCTTTTCCCAAGTTTTGCTGATATGATACGTTAGGCCATTCTGGATACCATTCATGGGAAGTAAAACAGCACTTACTCTTTACACATCAACGCCTTGATGATTTCCTGATCCGAAACGCCTGACCAGAGAGTTTTCAGGTTGCCCATGATATCGGGATCAATTTCATCGACCGAGTTCACTGGGCGTTCAACTTCATCGAGCGTAGGAGGTGATACAAGGGATCTCCCAGGAATAGGACGAGGGGGCCGTGAGACGAAGAAGGGGTGACTCAGAATCTCAGGCATCTAAGGTTCGTCTTAAGCTAATATACGCAATGAACGAGGCCCGGACTTACGGTTATACGCTTCTCCGGGTCTTTCTCTAGCATCCTTTTCAATAAATCTCTGGCTGGATCTTTGATTTCGTCAGGCATCTCGAAGATACCGATCTTCACCTTTTGCAGCAGGGAGCGAATATTGTCATCGTCGAATGGAAGTCTACCTGTAAGAAGGGCGAACAGGATAATACCACAAGACCAAATGTCTGATGATGAACCATGGTACGCTTTGCCCTGTGGGATACTCATCAGACCAACTCTCTGAAATTTTTGTTAGGGACCTACTGCTACAATCTCGGGACTCGCGTAATGGGGACTACCACAACTTGTTTCGAGCATTCTTTCGCCAGCTTCCCAAGCGGCCATCCCAAAATCTGCCACTTTAATGTTCTTGTCCTTGTCAAGAAGCAAGTTCTCGGGTTTGAGATCGCGGTGACAAATATTGAAGCGGTGGCAGTAGTCAACAGCGTAGATGATTTGCTGGAAATAATGAAGCGCTTCTGATACTGGGAGTCGACCGCGCTTGACGAGATAGTCAAACAGTTCACCTCCAGGCACGTATTCCATGATCAGATAACTAACGGGCGATCAACGCGGATAGGGGCAGGGCATCTCTCGATTACTCACAGTTCTGAGCTGGTCTCCCACACATCATACAAGTTGAGCACGTTGGGATGGTCAATGAGTTTCATAATTACGATCTCCCTCTCAATACCAAGCAGGACCTTGTCAGCCCTTGCACCCGCCTCTGACATGGACATCCGTGAGTTGAGAATCAAACCCTTGGGTACGATTTTGATGGCGGCATATTTGCCTGTCACGGCGTGTTTGGCGATCTTGACACGGCCTATCGCGTAACGCACAGACATCAGCATTTTTATCATATCGTGCACAGACGTTGATGCCGTTCGTTGTGTGACAGACGCTATCATATCAACACCCACCTGAACTCCCTTTCCCAATCGTCCTCCCTATACGCCATTGTCCAATATACTGCTTCTCATCACGCGTACCAGAACCATTAGTTCTCTTTCTTGTAACTGTGGCCTGTCGTTGATTCGTCGCCCCGTCATCGTGGGCGTTTGATGATGACGGCATTGCCGTTTACGTCGCGTACTGTATTGATTACTGGCTTTAATATACTCGCAAAGGCAAGATACAAGCTGAGTGATTGAGCGACAGAGGGGCGGTTGTGTCGTTTAAGGCGTTATAGATTATGTCGTGGGCGGTGTTTGTTGCAAAATTCAACGCAAACAAGACAGCAATGTCGATTGTACTCGTCGAAAAGTCGTCGATAGTGTCGTATCCTAGTTCCTCGTTGTGTCGAGTCCAGTGATGAATTGGTAGGTAAAGAGAGACTATCAGATAGTGGGATTGGAAACAAGGAATAATAGAAGGAAGCTGTCGTAAGGAATGACAAAAGCAGAGATGTGCAAGTCAGCTGCGTAGAAGTGGAAAACGGCTGGTGAAAGGGGCGCGCAGGCGCAGATAGAATCGGGGTTCAGCCGCAAGCTACGAGCAAGGAGAATTCTCGCTTCCTGTATCTTGTAGCGCCTGTTTACCAAAATCATGACTACCCTGAGCTAAATGCCAGAAATCAGCCGCGCAGGTGAAAGTTCTGCGGTGCAACACCTAAGGCCAATCAAAATCAAAGGGTCCAACGGTTTTTTGCCGTACAGGGAAAGACGTGAAATATCCCGTTGTTTGGCCACTTTTTGCGTAACCTCATGATGGCTCATCACCTCCCCTGAGTATTCGCGCTGGCGCTCGGTGGATGCCGTTCCGTGCTCTTCTGGACTTCTTCGGATTTTTCAATGAGACCTTCGAACGGGCGTAACTTTCCAATGAAACGCTCCATATGATTCTGGCAGTCTCCAGTCTGCAGGAGACATGAGATAGAACATGATTAGAAGACAAGGGCAGACCACATTGCATTTACCATTCAACATCCATCTGTCACTGATCACCAGTTACTAGTCACTAATTAATCACCGGCCAATGAACACGATCGATCTCGCTGTTCATAATATTCGTTCGTTCTCAGTTTTCATTTAGCTTCACAGTCAGCATTTGATAAGCTCTCTGCACCGTCATAATGTCGACTATATGCTTTCGGTATGCTGCAGCTGGTAATGGTCATCACAATAATCATGACCAATGAGTGATAACAACAAGTCGATTATTGCGTACTACGACATTCTGGATGGAACTTCGCCCGCTATCCCTGTTCGCTACTGTTTATTTCCGATAGGTATTCAACGTATAAATAATGGTGTAACCGACCGATTTTCCAAGTGCATTAAAAAAAAAGCAGAAGCCTGCAAGTGAGTGAAATAGAAGATTTATTTCAAACCCATCTTGCTAGTTGGCAGTCAAGCGGATAAGCTTGTTCGTGAATAAGAATATACATACATGTGCAACAATTCGGGATCGTGTCTTCGTATCTATCTACAAGTAACATCTATTCGATACGAGCCTAGCAAAGCTTTCTAGCAATCTCTTCTCCCAATTTCTTGACCTCCTTTCTCTTCCAAACCTTGCATCTCTTCTCAATCTTATTGGATGTTTCCAAGACCTGCAGCATAGGCTGAACATTATCTTCATAGCTTGGAGAAAGGTAGATTTCCAAAGCAAGGGCCGCAAGAAGACGATGGGCTGTTCAAATACATTAGGAATGGGCTGCATGTCGCAATCCGAGATAGAGCAACTCACCGACGTCCTCATCCTCTTCTCGGTCAAGAGCTTCAACTAAACCACTAATCATCTCAAGCTCCCAATCCACACTTGGAGTCTCCTCTACAACGTTATGATGCCTCCAGAGACCAATGTTAAACGCCACGCCAGCAGCCGCGCTTCTTACACCCACATCGGGATACAGAAGAGACTCTACCAACACGCTGATGAGCTGCTCACAAGTGGAAACATTCCCATCGTGCGCGAGCACAAGGTTTGTCAGTTCAACGCAAGAGGTCAAGTTTGTCAGAAAACGAAGGACAGTGAGGATAAAGGGTTTGGGTATGGCTTCCGGAGAAGAAGCGAAAGTGTCTGAAACAAGAGAAATAATACCGATGATGGGTTCAGCGTTGTTTGAGGCGGTCGAGAGCCCCAAACCAAGAAAGGGAATGATTGGTTGGCATTGAAGGGCAATTCGCCAGAGGTCGATTAAAGGGAAAGTTTCTGTTGGCTGAAGAGCAGACAGCAAGTCTTGGGTGGCAGCAAACCACTTCTGAAGCAGAGCAGCCAATTCTGTTTCAGAAAGATTCTTGCCCTCCAAGAATGGCACCACTTCGTTTTTTAGAACCATGAAGCTTTCTGTCTTTCTCTTGCCTGCTAAGAACCCTTCGAGCTTATTCAACAAAGCCGGATAATTGGGCAAGTTGCTAACTGTGATCGCTCTTTTCGGCAATCCCTCAACCGCGGGAAGATACATTTTGCGGTGGGGGTGAGTAGGATAGCATTCCTCCAAGAACTGTTCAACTTTGTTCTCCAGTTCCCTTTTGGCAGCGCCTTTCATCTCATCGATCTTTTTGCCATCCTTGAAGAATATAAAGGTCGGAGTGGCGTGCACACCATAAGCACCTGCAATCTCTCGGCCCTGCCCAACTCCTAATTCGACCTCCACAAATCGAGCACCCTTGACTCCATAGACGGCAGAATGATAGCTGGCGATCGACTCATAGACGGGTTTGATGACCCGGCAAGGGGGGCATGAGGGTGTGTTGGTAAAGTTTACGACGACAGCAGAGTGCTGTGAGAGAATGGAATGAAAGTTGACGGTAGATGAAACGAGGGTGAGGGGTGATGTTTCAGGATTGAGAGGTTGTCTGGATGATCCACTGGCTGCGGTAGATTGGCCAGTTGCCTGTGCAGTAGCTTGCGCGGCGACCGACTGTAATAATGTGGAAGCAAGAGAAGGGCCAGCAGCAGCAGTATGGCCTCCAGGTGCAGATGAGGAACCAATGGAAGGTGATGGCGAGGCATTGGAGCTGCTGATTTTGTCAGGGATAGGACGCTGTGCTGTTGGGCCACGGAACATTGCGTCTATTTGAGGTTTCATAGCCTGTCCGAAAGGTGTTGAGAGGAACTCGGAGGGAAGATCTTCCGACATTGTCAATATCATCATTTGAGGGTGTCTCGGAAACTCACTACTAATCCAAGCTGGAATTTCTGCTCCAGTTAAGAAGCCCACGACATCAGCCGTAAAGTGGTTGCAGTTGAATTCAATCAAGTGGTATTTGCTAGGAGTGTACATTTCACCCAAACTCGAAAGATACTCATTGAATGTTGCTTCGTCTATATGAGTTTCACCGACATCAATTATTTGTAAAGGTTGACCATGGTGAGTCGCCCCGGGCTTGGACTCGAGGACACCCTGCCCATAGTATATTTCACGGCCAAAAGCGACAACTGAGGTATGCCTAACCCAAAGAGTGATTAGCAACTACATAAACCTCTAAGCCCACTTATGGACAAGCAGATACATACCAGATACCATCAATTTGTTTGCCAGTGAGCATAAGCGACATGCTCTTGGCGAGACCGTGAGAGAGATCATAAACGTATAGCTGAACCTTGGACATGTCCTATGTGCAGGGTGGGACGGCAGGATGGGACGGGATAAGGGACAGCAAAACGTCTAAAAAGCCTGAACTACTATAACGAAGAGTGACGACGGGCGAAACCAACAGTATCTAATCGATAAGACCGCCGTGGACACGTGAGCGAAGGTCGTCGCAAGTTCTAGAAGAACATCGAAAAAGCAATCGAACTGAGATCGGGACCACCGAGCCAGTCCTGCAACAAAACGTCAAATGATGACAAAGCAAAAAGTGGAGGTAGATGTGCCACAATCGGGCCGAGAGCGCCAGAGTATGCTTGGGCGGCGCCCCAAATGGTTACGTTGATGTCATCATAGGCTCACATCGCTCCTCCTGCGTTCCGCTCCGTATAAAGACCCCTTTTTCTTGCCTACCCATTCTTTTACAATCCCACTTCATTAACGTATACATCCACAGAAAACACCACTACAGCAACAACAATTATGTCCGGAAAATCCGTCTTCCTCACAGGTGCTACTGGCTACATTGGAGGCACAGCTCTCGAAGCTGTCATTACTTCTAGCACACCTCCCTCCAAGATCACTGTTCTCATCCGAGACCCAGCCAAGATCAATAGGTTCACCTCTCTCGAGATCGCTAGAAAGCACAATGTCACGATTGTTCCTCTCCTTGGCTCACTTGAAGAGTATGACAAGCTCCGAGATGCCGCCGCCGACCACGATGTTGTCGTGTCCTGTGCGAACGCCGACGACCTTGCTGGTATGAAGGCCATCTTGGAAGGTATGAAGAAGAGAAAGGAGAAGAGTGGCCACAGGCCTCTCCTGATCCAGACTAGTGGCACTGGCGTCTTGGCAGACGACGCTCGGGGAGAATACCCAACTGACACTGTACGTTGACACTCGTTTATCCAACGTTCCATATTCATGCAAGCACAGATCTACACCGACCTCAACCCCTCCCCTGCTACCCGATTTGGCCCTGCTCTTCACTCTATTACTGAAGTGGCGGACACGGCTCCTCACCGTAATGTTGACCTTGAGATCGTCAAGGCTGATCAAGCCGGTGTGATAAAGTCTTACATCATCCTCCCTTCTACCATTTGGGGATTTGCTCGAGGAGAAGTTTTCGAGAAGGGTCTTTCTCACCCCACGTCTCAACAAATGCCTCAATTGATTGAGATTGCTATTAGGAGGAAGCGAGCCGGTGTCGTTGGCAAAGGTAAGATTTCCTCAATTTTTTGTTTAACTGACCGGAGCTGACCATTTATTAGGTGCCAACATTTGGCCTCATGTCTGCATCATCGATCTTGGCAAGCTTTACAGTCTTGTTTGGGAGAAGGCCACTGTTCCTAAACCTACTATCGGTCACGGTCCAGCGGGATATTACTTTGGTATCTCTGGCGAATATACTCTCTTTGGCGCGGCTTCCGCCATCGGCCAGTCTCTTATCACTCACAAGGCAGTTCCTGAAGGCACTGAATCTACCCCTACCACATTTACCAAGGACGAGATCGATCAACACTTTAATGGAAGTTATTATTCTGGTAGCAACTCCAGAGGTGTTGCGGACAGGAGTAAGAGTATCGGATGGAACCCTAGGTACACCGATGAGGAGCAATTCTATAATGACATTGACAAGGAAGTGCAGAGAATTAACAAGGCACTCTCTCAGCAGTAGGGTAAAAAATAGACTTTTGTAGCCAGTAGAAATGTGATATCTCATTATTATGCGATCTCTGGGTATAATGGTACATGGAAAAAAGATTACTATAGATTGTTTACAGAACCTCTGCTGCACTGTCACCCATGTCAAGCTCTTCAAAGTTCTCCAACAACTCGTCCATATCGATTTCAGGGAAGTCCTCTTCCTCATCATCTTCAACCTCTTCTCCCACGGCCTCATCGCCATCAATATCCATATCATGCTGAGCTTGTTTTGCAAGCCCGTTTCTTCTCTTCCCACCATGCAGACCTGAGCCGGACTTCTTCTCGACGGCTATAGCCTCGTCTTCTCCTTCCTCCGGCGCATCTGCCTTGTAAAGATTGATGACGGCACGCATCTCCTTGTCCTCTTCCAGGTCCCGCAAGAACAGTTCGTAGTCTCTCTCGACGTTCTTCTGGTCCACACCTCCTCGCCTTCCCAGGGCACCTCGACCGACGGTACCATCCTGCACATCCTCGGCTTCCTTCGCGATGGAACGAAGTTTCCAATGTCTAGGCTTGGATTTCTTACGCCTGTTGGGGTAAGTCTTCTTGACGAGGATAACATCAGGGATTCGACCGCTTTCAAGCGCTTCAAAGGAATCAGAGTTAAAATTGGCATTGGTAAGATGATAACCGAGGACAGTATCTCCGGGCTGTAGGATACCGCCCAAGTGAGTCCTAGTGTGGTAGATACCATCGTCGCCCATTCCATCGTCATCGGTGTTATTACCTGTCGAACTGGAACGGGTGACCTGGGCATCGGCAAGCACATATTTGCCTCGAACGGGTCCCGAAGGCTCAATGTCAAGCACAATGAATTCAACAAGGTCCGCAACGGTGGTGAGGGAGTCGAAAGGCTGGCGCCAGTAGACAGGGGCAGTTACATCAGTTTGCTGAAGAGTCATTGGGTCAAGCAAGTGGATAGTGTTGCCCACTCGGGAGCAAATGGTAAGCGGACTAGATGAAAGGCATGTCAGGCTGAAATCTCAGATGAGCAGAGTTGCAACCTACGAAATGTTACCCCAAGCTCGAGCGAGAGACTTGGGTAAGCAGACCAAGTCATCCTTACAGACAGGGACGATCTCGACGGAGTAAGTGAACTTGTAGTTGGAAGTGTTGGAGTGAGTATCAGATGAAATAAGCTGCTCAGACGATTTGACTCTGCAATACCATGTATGAGCCATCGTTTTTTGGATGCTGGGAAAACGACGTACCGAACAGGGACGACACCAGCAAGGAATTCACACATCTTGATGGCATTGTTCCTTTCGGAATAGAGGAAATCCAAACCGTCCCTCTTCTCCGCAATATTAATTGTATCCCTACAGCTTTGATTAATACAAGCCTTTCAGGAGAAAACAGCAAGACTAACTTATGGGCATTGTGTTTCAAGATCAATTGTTCCAACCACAAAAAGGTCCTCTTGTGAGTGACCTTCTGTCGAACTTGTACACTAGCTTTCCAGGTATTCTTTGCGGCTAGTCTTGTACACGAAGGACATTGCCCGGTGTGAACAACAAGGGTAAGCTCGAAAGTTTGTTGCAAGACAGTATGAGCGAGAACTTCTTTTTGAATTGTAATCTTGAGTTTGATACGTCGGGAATGGGGTTCGGTCCAGATGAAAGATGCGTCGATGAGCCGAACCTTCATCAAAGGTCTGGCGATTTTTTTAAGACAGATAGCTATGGAATGGCGATGAGCTTCCGTCCAGTTGCAGAACAATCATTTTACTCACCAAGCAACTCTCGAGATTCCGGCTGAACGGTGACCCAGGTATTGGGTGGCGATAAAAACCTTTCACATCCTCGACAGAAATTAAGTGTGGCTTCTTTGGGGATGCCCTCGGTAATATCCACAGTATTTCTCAAACAACCAACACCTTTCACCAACTCTCATTAGCTATTATACCAGTTGCAAGCAGATAACGTCTTACAAAGTCCAGCGCCGTTGGCACTCGAGATGACTGTCCCACAGTCGGCACACAGGATATAGCTTTCCTGCCCCGCTGCGTCTGGGGTGTACTCCAATGCCACCATCTTAAATAATTTACTGAAAGTGTAGTTGCCGAATAATCGACTATTGATTATATATCAAGTTTCCAGTCAAGTAATTTATACGACCTTCCAAAAATCTCGCGGTTCAAATCTTTATCAGCGCGGCTTCCTCCGCCGCTCAAACGGCGCATTATTAATTACTTATTTATTCATTAATCAGGGTTAAATTAAGGTGACAAATATGATCAGTCCCTCACTTAAGCTTAACACAGCTTCGCTGCCTAACAGCAGGCTTTACATGATGATACGCTGTGAATAACACATCAACAAATCCTGATTGAACATCACAACCAATATGACAACAATGCATTGATATACCAGTAATATGTTTGCACTTCTAAGCCCCGTTAATATCAACATCACCATCCGCAACCTCTCCTCCTTGAGCCTCCAGTGCCGCTTGAGCAGCGAGAACGATCTTGTCTTCCTCGAGCTGTGAAAGATGATTAATTTGAGTAATTTCCACAAGAAATGACATTGACGTACCTGTTCAATGGCTGCAAGGTTTTCTCTCCTTTTGTCGTTCAATTCTGCATATCTAGCCTGCAGATCTCTCTCTCTCCTCTCCAAAACAGCAACCTCTTCTCTAATCTTCTCCAACCTGGCCGGGGCTGCGGCCTCTTCTATGCCCTTAAGCATAAGGAATGTCTCCATATCTCGTTTGGTCTGGTGAGTCTCCTCCATAACGTCCACAATGGCTTTCTTTACCTTCTCATTGAGCGTCTGGTAACCACCCAGCTGCTTGCCGAGCTTCTTCTCTGCTTTGGTGGCCTTGGTCGCCTCAGCAATAACGCGATCTCGAGAAGCGTTGATCATCGCAGTGTAGCATGCGGATAGTTCCTCTGGAGAAAGAGAGGTTCTATCAACCCAAGATTGAGTTGAAGGGGAGTAGACAAGACCTTCACGTTCTTTAGCCCACGCTTCTGCAAAGGCAGCTTCGTTCTCCTCAGCGACTGCGCCAATTGCCAAACGTAGATGTTCATCGCTCGCACCCGGTAAACCCAATGCGTTAGTCAATTCTGTGTGGATAGCCTTCTTGGCCGCGGCGACAAAGTCGTCCTCTGGCATGTCATACTCAGAAGCCAGGCCACCAGGGGTAGAGGTTCCAGGCAGAGGGTGAGCGATGGAGTCGTGCTTCATGAGCATGGCGACTTCAAGATTGATGAGCTTGAATGCTGCCGCCATCTCCTCGTCGGTCTGCTCAACTATAGCCGAGTTGAGATCCTCGAGAAGCTTGTATGTGTTGACGTTGACGGGTCGGGGCAAACCCCTCTTTATAACAGTACTTCTCCTCTCAAGCTCGCGTCGCTCCTCTTCCTCTCTAGCAGCCTTTAATCTCGCATCCCTCTCGGCAGCGTCTTCCTCTGTTAAAGGCTCGGCTTCTTCCGCCTCCTCTTCATCTCCTTCTGTCTCAGCAAGCTCAAAATTATTTTCAGGTTCGGGCAAGGCCGCAAAGCCAGCCTTCAAAGCTCGGCGAGACTCGGCAAGGCGGCGTTTCTCGTTCACGGGAGTTACACCGTACACGGATGCATCGTAGTTGATGTTCAAATCATCTCGGAAAGGGGTCCGCAGAGAAGTGGCATCAACACCAGGGATTGTTCGAGTCGAAGTGAGTACGCCACCTCGAGCAGAAGTCGCAAGAGGATTGGGGGTAGCGGCAACATCGTGTCGAGGTGTGGCTCCTTCAAATCCAGTGCCTGCAGAAGGACCGTGCAGAGGAGTGTTCTCTTCTCCCAAAAGAGGAGTTTGTGCTGCCATCATATTTCGGAGATTTCGGGCCTCGGCCATAACATTGTCCTCTGACTCGACATTAGCACCGCACAACGACTGAAAAACAGATAATGATCTTACGTTGAGGAGCTGTTCTTGGTGTCCTAGCCATTTTAGCCTGGCCCAAAGCCTCATATTCGCCTAGCAAACCCTCTGTCGCCCTGTTGCCTTCACCAACCAGCTCCCTCGCTAATTCTCCTGCTTGCCCGATCTTGACAATATCTTCCAGTTCTCGCTCTCCAACCTGAGGCATCGGCAAATTTAGCTTCCTCCTCCTAATAATCTGTTCTTGCTCCTTAAGTTTCTTGATCTGCGCTTCTCGGGCCGCCACAAACTGCTGCGTTTGGTTAGACTTGCCATCTCCCTTCTTCTGTCGCTTTTTCCTCTCTTCAATCTCGTCCAACTCCTGCTTGCGTTTTCCCTCGAGGGCCCGAAGTGTTGAACCGACAGGAGCAGTGTAGACCTTGGCTTGCTCCTCCGTGACGTCGTAGAAACCAGGAGCAGGCTGCTTCTCAAAGGGTATGTCGGCGTTGTAATCCATACCCTTCTTCTTCGGCTTGGCACGAAGGTTAATACCAGCGGCTTTCAATTCACGCTTCTTTTGTAAAAAAGCTAATCGCCTGGCCTCTTCCAATTGCCTTTCTCGGGCCTTGCGCTTGGCTTTTTTGCCTTGTGTGTTGGCCAATCTCGCTCGCGCTTCCGACAACATTTCCTTCTCTAATGAGACATCAATGAACCGCACAGGCGACCAAACATTCTGATACACGTACCGTCATCATCCATATCGATGGGGTCAGGCCTCGCTGGTCTTGTCTCGGGGTCTGTGTCAATTTCTCCCGGCCTGAGACCTCTAGCATCGGTAGCTGGTTTGCTCGATTCATCCTCTCCTGCTCCTAATCCCAGCTCCTCGTTGTCCTTCGCCTCCGCGTCATCCAAAAGTTTTTGGTATCGCTCAAGACATTGTGTAGCTGTACGACCGACGATAGGAGCAATGGTCCGCCATTGAGTAGGCATGAGCTTGGCAAGATGAAGAAGCTTTTCGTCCTCCGTCTGAAACCACTGTTAGCCATTACACCATTGCATGACACCGAATGCGCTTGCCTTTGACCATTCCACTTTTTTGATCGAAGGGTCTAACCATTCGTACCATCTCGCTTTACATTGCTTGGGGGTTTTTCGGACCAAAAGTGATGAGATACGAGCCCATTGCTGTGAAACCCAGCTTGTCAACTTCGTTCCCATAGATTGGTGGATAGATGTGCGGCTTATACTCACATTCTTACCGTATTTTGAGATGGCGGCCTTGAGAATTTCGTCCTCTGTGTTTCTCCAAACACCGCCCTTGACAATGACTCGCTGTTATGCACTATTTAGCTTTCGTCTATGCAACAAGACACAATGCACACTGACCATTATGAAGTAACAATGATGTAAGGTTTTGGAACGTGAGAGTATACCTTCTCCAATCCCCGTCCGAGTCTATGATATTGACAGTCCGATTCCTTTGAGACTTGCGGTGCAGTACGAGATGTGCTTCGGCCTGAACGATCCTTCCGGATGGAAAAAAAGAAGAGAAACAGAAGCTGAATCGATGTCTAGTGAATTCGAGGTTTCAAGCATAATGACCACGCACGGCCACCAAGCAACCGCTGCAACAGCGTCGGAATTTGCGGCGTTATCTCGATGTGGCATATACACCTGGTATGTTCTCGCGTTCTTATTCTACAGAACGAAGTTCGCTGAGTGTATGCGATACTTTTAACAAGACACGGAAATATGCGTCTGCATTAACGTTCTAAAACAGAATTTAACCCTAATCCCAAACATCACTGGTACAGATATAGTCTACAGTTCAGATTTTCTACTCCTTCACTTCCACCTCATAAGAATATTCCGCAACACCTCATTGCTCGGCATATAGGACCAACTTTTGGCCCTCAGCTCTCAACCAATTTTTCAAATCCTTATCATCCATCAGCTCCCTATAACCTTCTCCGCTATCCATCGATACCCTATATCTCAACATTGTAACCCCTGGTCCTAGTCTCGCTCGCACTTTGTCAGATAACTCGGCGAACGTCACAGCTAAATGTACTCGTATGGCGATCAGGTCATCAGTAGCCCTATCATAAATTTTTATCTTTATATACGGCGGCGGACCAGATTGGGGTGCAGTACCGGGCGTAGTGGCGCTCGTGGAAGTTGAAGGAGGACCTCCAGCACCCATACCCCATGACGACGATGTGTTGGCGGTGGAAGGACCCCCGGAGACATAATGCGCCGCGGCGGACTGCCTGCCAGATGCGGAGTAAGCCGATGAGTCAGGTCTCGACGAATGATGAGGGTTTGTATTAATGGGCGGAAGAGGTGATGCGCCACGTGATGACATGCTCTTCGATACAGTGTGCTTTTGGTAAGCTTGTGGAGAATGGCGGTATTGATTGGGGGACTGAGAGTGTCGTGATGTGACAGATTGAGATCTCATCCCGTTTGTGGGGGCGCCATAGTCTTCCAGTCTGACATCTGCCAACTGCTCTTCTAGCTCTCCCAAAGCATCTTGTCTCGACACCTTCTCAAAGTGATCACCATGTCGAGTAGCAAAGAATGCCCTAAACAATTCATGCCGAAGGATAAAGCCGGCACCCTTGGACTTCAGATCAAGCAGCTCTTTGACGTACACATCTAACTCTTCCCTTCGGTATTCAGTTAATTCGTCATCAATCTCGTAATCCACTGGGCCGGGCATATACGGCAAAATACGCTCCGGCGTAGAGCGACCGTCAGCGGAACCGGATCGACCAGCTTCGACGGGGAATGTATCGAGAAGAGCAATCTGAAAGTCGTAGAAGTCTTCGTATGATCGATAAAGACCGAACGTATAAGCAGAAGCGGTAAGATCATCGGGGACAAAAGTGACCTGAAGGCGGAACCAATATACGCCATTCTCCTGGTGAAACGAGGGAACAGACATAGACATCAAGTCGCCGAGAGGTAACATTTCGTTCTTCACAGGGACATAAGGGGGTTGCTTTGAGGACCTTTCAGTGGGCGCAGGGGTGGTAGAAGACGACGATGCCCCACTGGGAGGGTTGATCAAAGTAGTTGACACAGATCCTGTACGAGACATCGAACTATAAGAGTCGGAGGTCCGGGTGGTTTGTGCCGGAGCGTAAGGTGAGTTGGTGACACCCTGCCCAGGAGCTATGTCAAGTTTCCCGAGAGGTATAGCCGCAGCCTTGTACTCTGCAGTTTTCTTCTTCCATTCTTCCACCATGGGGATCGAGTTTGGCTCAATCTCAATAAGCTGCCCCGTTTTAGGATCTCTAACCTCTACGAAGGCAACAGGGATCAACCCTGGGCCACCGAGACGCCCGATAGGTTTTGCAACGAACCTGGACAGAACTTTGAGCCTTTATTATCGATGATTGATGTAGATGACGCACCATTCATGATTGCTCTGGGCCATGATGACAATGGGTTCTCCTTTCTTGGCTTCCAACTCGTCTGGTCTTTCAGCTCGAAAGTCGTACTGCACAATCGCGTACACTCTGTAATCGAATCAGATATAAGTTCAGCAAACAGAAGATGATTTAACGCTTAGATGATTCAAAGCTTACGGGTTTTTCTGTGTCCGGGCTTCGTCGGCAGAAGCAGGCGGCGAGAATATTGGACCCGCTTTTCGTACATCTTTTTGAGACACGGAGCTATGGGACGGCGTGTTTGGTCTAACACTGAATTTGTCAATACTCGCCAACGTCATGGTGTTTCCACATGAAATTTCTTACCTTCCATGATCGACCGATCTTTGCCCCCCCGGATGCCTACCGCCCTTTACAAACTCCTCAAAATCAATCTTGGGCACCAATCCCCTGGATCCAGTGAGTGGATCTATATTTTATTAGCCAAAGCCCGATATGACGCGTCTCTCGCATCCAACATTACGACTTACTCAACGCCTCGAACCAGACATCTCTTTCTCCCGTCACATACCAGAAATCGCCCTTGCTGTAGCTCAGCTCTTGTGGATTCGTGCTTTGATGGGAGGTGAGCGCTTTAATCACTTTTTGAGGAGGTGCTACTTTTTCAGCTGGTCTGCCGAGCGCATGAGGATTCCCGGAGTAAGAGATCGGTAGCGGGGGCGAAGGTTGAGGGGAACCGCTGTTTTTTTCATTGTTTAAAGAGCGCCTGAGAGATTTCATAGTATTCGCTGTGTCGATTGGTTGCCGAGAGCTTGCCGGAAATGGGCTGGTACGCGATGATAAAAGATCGGTCGAAATATGAGAACGAACGAAAAGAAAAGAGAACCGCGGCGTGTGTTGTTTTGCTCTGTTGTCATTCAGACTGTGCCGTGGCGGCGGCGGCGGTGTCCACGTTGAAAAGTACTCAACTACGTACTTACCTATCATCTGGATCATATTCATTCTCTCACCACCAAGTATCGTCTTCATCCGCTAGATGCGCCACCGTTACTACTCGGAGTGCACGAAGACTGCCCATTGTGCGCTTATTGATGTCGCTAATGTCTATGTAACCAGCAATAGCGGAGGAGTAGTACTCCGAGTCTTGCAGGGTCTTCCTTCGATCAATCTCCGGTATGCCTTTAGAGCTTCGCTCGCCAAAGGGCGTTCACATACTGTTCCGCAATGAGCCATCATCATCCTCTGATCCCATGTACTACTACCTCATCGTATATATTTTTGCGACAGGGGAATCATTCGGCGACAAATTATGAACGAAGGAAACAGTTGTTGCGTAAGCAATCTGGATGGACAAATACATCTGAATAAGGTCAAATCGATCAGACGTTACCCGTTCTCTCAGGAGGAATAGCTGTCATGTTTATTACCAAGCCTCACAGACCTGGAGAGATGTTAGCTTTAGTCCAGTGAATGAATAGAGGCGATGATGGGGTTCGGCCGCCCAATAATGAAGAAGGCTTGTGCGAACGTATGCATATGCTTGGCGACGGTGAGCATCGGTTAGTCGAGTCCTGTGGCATACATCGAGTCGAATATTTAGTTGGCCAAGAAGAGTTGTAACAACATTGCCTGCTGCAAGTAACGGAGATGAAATTTAATTAATCATCAAAGAAGTTCACAACACTACTCGTACTTACTACTCGTGCTCATTTGGCTCTCGGACACACGGCAATCTCAGATATATCACACTACTGTGTTTCATCATGAATTATCGTATTTAACATCACAACAAATACATGTACAGCTACATAAATCTAGAACGTGCCCAATCGGCCCGAAGTGCATGTAACGAGCGGCATTTGACTCCGTCCCGTTGCGTCTACTCGAGTAGTACGCCTACGTTTCCTCCTAGCCTCCTATTCCTCCGCTTTCCTTACGGCAAGCTCCTCAGCATGCTCTTCCTGATATAATGGGTCAAAGAGTTGACCCTCAGGGTACCTCTGCTTCTTCTTACTCCCCCGAGTAGCTTTGTCAAGCGCCTGGGCAGCCTTGACTCTCGCCAACTCATCCTCCAGAAGCGCGTTCCTCGCCATCAGCTGCTCACTGGCCTTTTCAAGCTTAAGCATGGCTGAGAACGGGTCAACTTTCCCCTGTCGGACCGCGCGATTGTTCGCACGAAGGATGCGGAGGTTGCGAGGGGTAAGGAGGTCCTCAGTGGTAGCTTGGGGGGAAGGAGTGGCCGGCGCTTGCTCCTCAACTTTCATGATGGCAGGATCAAGAGGAAACAGGCCCGATTTCCTCCAAGCTCCTCGAATTTGACGTGAGGTCGCCGTCTCCCGCCACGCCCTCTGGTGCCAGCCCCAAAATATCCCCATGACCACCCCTCTAAGGGAGTTACCGAGCTGGTATTCATCCAGTTGTCGATGGTACGCTGCCTTGAGGGCATTGAAGAAGTCGACGTCGAGAGGTTGGAACCTGCCGCCCATCTTCACAGGAAGAAGTATCACGACAATGTTCCTAGCCCAACATGCTTCAAGGAAATCCACTTTGGTGTGCGATTCGGCACCATCGAAGATGAGTAGTCGTCGTTCACAACCTCCACTAGCAATATCGTGAGTATAGGGGTCAAAGGCGTCTTCAAGCCATTTCAACATCACATAGCTGTTGATCCAGCCTGAATCGGTGTTGATAGCGAGCTGGCGCACCACCCCGTCACCCTTCTCCCGCACCTTGAACCAACTTTCTTGCAGTTGTGCGCCTTGATAGATGATGAGAGGAGGAACTGGTGCAGAATCGATGCCGATGCAAGCCACAGATGTGATGTGTTCATTTGACGGTGGTACAGCTTGGCCATTCTTTGGATGGGTACGAGGCGCAACTTTGCGCACCCTTCTAGAGCCGAGAGCTCGAAAGCAACTTCGTCCATGTTGAAGATAAGGCGGGGGGCGTAGAGACCAGTATCGTACACATCTTTGACCTGTGAAAAGCATTCAAATAGTCTCGGCAAATACTGCGAGATACATACAAGGTGGTAGAAAGCTCTGCGTGTCTCAGGAATGTCTGCTTGTAGACGTCCGAGCTCTTGATAAGAGAAAAAACGCGAATGTATGGTATCGCAATGTCGCTGGATGAACCGTGAGCCCCAATTGACGCCTAATTTTCCATCATAGACCGCTTCTGCAAGTTCAACGACGTGTCTTGGCGTCAAGAAGGTGTCTCGCCTAGCATATTCGTTGATTTTTTTGACCAATTCCTCTTCCTGTACGATAGAGAGGTGTCGAGGGGCCGAGGCCGTATGGGACGAGTGTACGCCGGTGTGACGGTCGTAGAGGGATGATTTTGAGACCTCGTATAAATCTGCGGCTTTCTGATAGCTTTCAAGGGGGTTGTTTATCTTGTGCTCAAGTGTGAGGGTCATAGAATCAGCTGTTGTGGAGATATAGATGTAAATACATGGTGAAGTACAGTAGATTGATTTGTCCGAGATTGCCGTGACGTCCGAAAATCACGTGAGTACGAGTAGTAATAACAGGACTTCGTAAGATCGTTTTCTAGAAAAAGTAAACAAACAAAACAAACGACGTCACAGCATTGGCATTGGAATCGGGTGAGTATAGCGGCTGCTGTTACAATTTCTCAATCAGATTACCTTTCAAACGACGATTTTCTACGTTTTTTTGTTTTTCTAACTAGGAGCGTTCACCGTATAAGATACTTTTTAGCTGTTCAAGCTTTCTCGACTCGCCTGGCTGGTCGAGCAATCCCAGGCGCAAGAGGACATGTCAAAGGCTTCACAAGTACCGCCTCAATCGGCTTCGCTTGCTCTCCAAAACCCACCCCGGAATCACTCGCTAAGAAGAAGACCTTCAGCGCGGGAAGCCGTCGATAGCTTCGTCAGTCCGCTTGCCCGTTTGGAGATAGAAGGGCGAATTGCAAAAGGCTGGGTAAGTTGCCGTACCGAATCTCTTCTCTATTACAGACATTCCATCATCACAGCCATTAATGCTTTATGATCAGAATACTGCATCGGAATCACATATTGCCTCAAGCTCTCTCCACAGAGAAAATTTGTCTCCTGGTCAGCCATCTAATGTGCCCCCTATTCCCGCGCTCGAATTCAATCTTTTCCGCCACAACTCGATTTTGTCTATCGATTCTTTAGCCAGCGAATGTACCGTGACTGGCCAACAAAATGACGAGGAAGATGAGATGGAGTCCCCCGTAACACCAAAAGCTATATCTTCTGGTGACTCACATCTTAGTCTTCACAACTCTAACCCCACGAACAGCCAATCGTCATCAAATTCGACATCATCGTCGACAAGGAATGATAAACAGACAGTGGGAGCAGGTCACAAACCTATGACTTCTGTCCTTCCTATTCGAAGCCTATCACTGTCATCTCGTCCATCAACTGCTCCTTCTACCGCCCCTGGAACTTCCTCCACACCTTTGAAATTGGATTCTGTACCTCCCAGGCGTACAAAGTCACAATCCAAGGCAGAGGCTTTGACTCGTGAAGCTCCTGTACCTTTACATCCCAAGGAAACTGAAGTCAACGCTGACTGCATCAGTGTACATGGCGAAGAGGGAAGCGAATGGGGTAAGGATGAGTCTCAATTTGAGTGGCTCGACACTTATGGAATACCCCATGCTATAAATGGTATTGATGATGGAGGAAATACGAAGGCATTCGGCCCAAATAGGCGACTGTCAAAACTCAAGGCAACAATGAGTCGACAACAAGGGGATGAAGGGCAAGTAAAGTTAAAAAAACCTATAATTATCCCGAAAAGGGCCCCACCGCCGCCGCCGAATTCTGCACCAGCACCACCCATTGTGCGGCGGTCATCCAGAAAGATACCTCGGACCCCCCCCGTCCAAGACATTCGAAAAATGAACAGGCAAGCTTCCGAATCAAGCATACCCATGAGACCAGCTCACCCACCCTATCGCCAACGGTCTGACACCGGTATAATTTTCCAACCTAATCCCACATCTTCCCAAATCTCTTCATCCTCATATCTCACCCCTCGTATGGTCCCTCTGAAAAATGAAACTCCCTCATCTGTTTCACTCGGTCTGCCTCCTGTGGGCCGTTTTTCCCAAATGTCATTCCAGTCAGGATACTCTTTCTATGACCTTGATGGCGATTCATCTCCGTCGGACTCCAGAGCTGAGAGCGATTTTGCGTTTCCCAGAGGCAAATATATGAAAGTATCCGCATCCGTTTTGGAACAGGAGAAGGAGATGCGGAACAGGGTGGTGTCCGAGCCTATAGTCAAAACTGCCGGTACTCCAATTTCAGTAATAGATCGTTCGGCGAATGATCTAGTGTGCATGGGAATTGAAGCCAGAGGGAAAGGGGAACTGTCGAAAAGCGCTTACTATTTCATGAAGGCAGCAGAAGCGGGAAACTCGACTGGGAAGATATATTGGGGTAAGTCGACTGTTTCCTTCGTTTTGATGCCTTTAACTGATTTGCAATCCAGGTCTCGCCTTAAGATATGGCTTGGGAGTCGGAATAGATGACAAACGTGCATTTGCTGAGCTCAGTCAAGCGTGTGACGTATCGCTCGCTGAAGGGGGCCTTACAAATCATACCTCACCAGGCAGAATGGAGCTCACGGCCCAAGAGAGAAAGAAAATGACGGTAAGAAAATACATTTTTTATGGGACAAGCTTTAATGTAAAAGTCTCAGGAGGATTTGGCTATTGGGATGTTTGAAGTCGGAAATTGTTTTTTGGGAGGGATCGGAGTGAAAAAGGCGCCAGATGTTGCATTGCAATACCTCAGATTCGCAGCCAACTTGGGAGATCTCTCGGCTCAAGAGCGTAAGTTCATTTCTACTCTGAAAGTGCAAAGGCTCATGTGATGTCACATGCAGAACTTGGATTTGTGTTATCCAAAGGTTCAAACGGCGTCAAAAAGGACATGAAAGAAGCAGCGAAGTGGTATAGAATGGCTGTGAGTCGCCTGGAACTGGATATAGAAATGGAAAAATGATCAGAAAGCTAAAGCAAAATTCACTTCATAGATAGCACAAGGATCTAGTAACACTGTTGGCCTGTCGTGGGTTTGGAAGGTGAGCCTAATTCGCCATCTGTTATTAAATACGAATAACAGCTCCCAGGAAAAATATATGTCATGACCCTGTAAATACAAAGCTATCGAAAAAGACTAATCTCTGCCACACGTTGCCTACACAAAAATCTATTGATGCTGTACTTTGTACTTGTTACCTTCTTGTAGTGATGATAGTAATATGCCTAATAAATTAATGCCAAATGATAACCCCTCCTTTTTCCCGGAGGATGGTTGCTATAAAGCAGGAGTAGTGAAATGCGTATCCTGTACGAACAGTGTGCGAAATAGGGCTGTTAATTCATCGACGGAATAGACCAGAGAGATTATTTGCCCAGTGGCAAAATCACTCACGACGCGTCAGTCCCTGATCGCGCTTTGTGTTGCTGCATATTTCGTGGTTGTGTGTGTGAGTGTCGCTCCGCTCGTTCCTGTAAATAACCCTTTTCCTTTTCTACATTGCATTGCCTTCTTTATTATGTTCTACATATGACACTCATCATAATGACACCGTCATCCCCAACCACACCCCAGAAGCATCAACCATACGACCCCCATGTCCTCCAGAGCACCTCTTCCCTCTTCGCCGGCTGCAGTTCGCCGGTACAGACTCCTGGGTCGGCGCACAGATCCAGCCGGAGTATGGGAAGCCTCAACAATGTACTGGAGCACGGAGACCCGGCGCATTCGAGCTTGAAAGGGAAAGGGGTGGATAAAAGCGAAGTGGACGATAGACGTCGAAGCGTGGATAGCCCTGGCGTCAGGAAGCTGGGAAGAAGGAGCGAGACTTTGCCTGACTGGCTAGTCAAAGGAAAAGAAAAAGGCAAAGAGAAAGGTATTAATCTGCCCGGCAATCCTAAGCACTGGGCCCGTAAGTTTTCGTCGCAACTGCAAGGCTCAAGCTGATGTTTACTTACTAAACTGTCAGCGTCTGAATTAGCCCAGTATTTGACATATGAATTACGCACAGGCGGTCCAGATGGTGCAGGCAAAATTCTGCCTGCGCCGTTGATAGCAGATATTGAGTGTTGGGTGCTGAGACAACGTGTATCGGGAACGGTCTTCCTAGACGGTAGCTCGGAGGGATGGGGGTGAGTACTCCATCTGCCCCGTCAGTTATTTGAGCTAAAAGTGCAACATAGAAACAACACATCAAGAGCGCCTCCATTCATACCACTTTTGCAAACTATTGCACGCCGCCTGCACCGCAGGTCACTCCTAGACCCGCATTCCCTGCCTAATTCTCGGTTCCCTCAGTCGCCAACACTCTTGGAGGAAGATGAAACTTCGTACGATGACGGGTCGACAGGAGTGAGGCGGATGGCAAAAGCCTACGATGCACGTTCATCTGCTTCTGAATCGAGCTTCGGCTGTAACGATGAGAGTGAACCTCCACGACTCGTTGCACAACATACTGGGGACAGCGTTATCGAACGTTGGAGAAGATGGGAAGTGACCGGAGAAGCACTCAAACCGTCGGAACATGAAGAGTTCATCCAGGGGTATGGGAGAAAAAGGAATTTGTCTGATGCGTCAAGTTTATCGAGCGTTTCGCATGGTTCAGCAACGTCTGCAAGAGTCGGAAGGAAGAGTCCAACCATCGAGGAAATGTTGGAGGACATGGGAGAAAAACTGAATGATGAAGACGAAGATACGGGAAGGGCCACCCTCAAAGCGCCTCTAAAGGCCGCAGACCCCATAGTTTCTCCTGATGGGCGACTTCATCAGCCGGCTATATCAGAACCATCACAGCAATATGATCCCCTGGAGGATAAATCGAAGTCTCCTAATTCAAATATCTACTCTACCTCTGAAAGGCGTTCTATTCGCAGTCGAACCTCGGTCGCCCCTGCGCGTGAACATACAACACAGCCTTCTGGCTTGGATGTGCCAACCGAATCGGATTCGAAAGAAGTCACCCCGTCCGCGACCCCATCCAAAGCTAAAGTATTACCACCTAATGAATCTCTCACCAACGGAGAGCAATTTTCTAAGAATGTGCGCCGTTATGCTACACTTGGCAAGTCATCCACCAACAGAGGACATCCCCATCAGTTACTGTCACTGAAACTCGATGACAGAGATGCTGATGAGCAAGACGGGGGCAATGATGAAGGATACTGGGAAACGGCTAGAAAGGTCACACTTAGGCCTACACGAGCTGCTGCTCACGATTTGTCGAAAGCCGATATCAGACCAGCAGATAAAGTGAAGGAAGAGAAGGAGAAGAAGATAGAAGAGCAGATGGCCCAGCTCATGGAAAGGATCAAGGATTTAGAAGAGAGATTACAAAACACCACTTCATCCAATACCCCAACTCCTATAGTGCCAGTCAATGTACCGTTCAGGGGCAGAAAGTTATCCTTGCTTGACCTTCTCGGCTGGGGCAAAGATGAGGACGACGATTTACCGAGAAGGGTCAAAGAATTGCCCGCGTATTTATTCTTGGTTGGAGTGGGTGTCGGAGCGATCATGGTCGGAGTAATTTTAAGGAGGCGATGATTGCAAAAACCTTCTTGTTGAATTACTGTCAAGGAGGAAGAAGTCGGTTTCTATTACGAGTTATGGACGGAGTATGAAGGCAGTGCTCCTTGTTTTGCTTTAGGATCTCCAGCCTTGTATATATGTAGGATCGCCCATATGTATTTTGCCTGTTATATGCGCGCTTTGAGAATCTGCTATACTCTTCTTGTTTAGTAATGTTTAATGTGGTAATCACATTTCCACGATCTTCATCAGTCCGCCACGCAAAAAAAGTTGTGTTGAGGCAAGAAAACTCGATAATTGGACTTTGGACCCTCCTTTACTATGGAGAAAAACTCAATAATTACAGCGGCCCTCGCCGAAAAGTCCCAGGGACTTGTGCATGTTGCTTGGGACTTTCCTGGGACCCACACCTCAGGAACAGAGATATAAAATACGATTTGTTATAATATGGATTTGAACAATCTGCTTCCGTCAAGCTGTGTCCTGCCTGGCTGATCCGGGTGCCGCTGAGTGTGAGGTTCAATAAAGATTTTATTCTTTTGCGGTCAGTTTAAATATACTAGCCATACACAGCAACTAGCTTGGCGGTGCAAGAAAACCGCCTGGAATTACCCTTGCAAATAGCTTATTATGGCTTTATATCATTCGAAGAAGCCAATCTTCGTCAATGACAGATGACGGAGTCTGCATCAATTAACCTATTTAGTCATCGATCTTTTTCTACTAGACATGTAGAGCTCATCCTTGGTCCGTCAGCCAGACTTGTCCAGCATATGGATATCCGCGTACTCAGGGGGATATTTCGAATATAGGGAGTCAAGCCAGACCATGATAAAGCGTCATCAAAGGAGGATGCATCTGTCGGCCTCTTTGAACATCAAGACAACAACTTGATCATATTTAAGTTTTGCACGATGTTTATCTTCTCCTGTGGAGATTCCTTATATCACGGTATGTCTTGTATCAACTGGAATAGCTATAATTCTGGTGGAAAAGTATAAAAAACGAAGGGGTATCGACTTGCCTTCGGCATTTACTTCATTTACATCCGTTCAGTTTCTCAACCGGACCCGTATTATACACTCCTTACCATCACTTACACTCCTTAGCTCCCCGTATCCCTGCATCAGCGTATATCCCTTCGTTCACAGCTTTACAGTTTAACACCCTTTACAACAGTGAATACATCTTCTGGCCCATCCGCTTCACACACGCCGTTAATCCATGCTTTCTTTTAAAGCTCTCCTTAACAAAACTCGAACTATATTTTCGCGCTCTTGCAAAGTCATGTCCTACGATACCCCAGAAAGGTCTTCCTTGGATGGACATTGGGAGGTTATCTCCAAGTAGGTTACATTCCACAATGAATATTGGTCGCTAAGCACAGGTATTTAGGAGCCCTTCCATCCTCTACGAATGCCTGCAAGCCTTCCCTCCTCTCGAAGTTGACACAAGACCTGTGGATTGGTCTGCCCTAGGATTGGGTCCAAATAGTGGCCCACAAACAGGTGGCATACCACCTGACGTAAAGCTCAACAGCAAAAGGTGCCGCTCTTTCCCTTGTCAATTGCAAATTGTTAACATGACTTTAGCTCGCTCAGACTGACTAAACGTAGGAGCAAGGACACCCTGACATCAGCTTCTAACGAGTGAGTCTTCCGTATGACTTGCATGATCTAGAATGTTGAATGTTTTCCTTTGCAAGCTCTGTCTCTGCTGTGCCAACCTCCAAAAAGAGCTTTTTCAAAACTATCAAAATCCATCGGCTTAAATCCAAGAAGAACGTTGACCAGACTGAGTAAGGACAAAAGAAACTCTCCTCGAATGTCACTGACTGGGTGTCTTAGGACATCGCCCAATGGGGCTGAATTCGTCCAAGTCACCGCGGCACCCGTTCACACTGTCACTCCCAAGGCCAAAACTCCCACCAGAAAACATAGTGTCGGGTAAGCTCTTGCCATTACCAATTAGTACATCCAACTGACCGCAAACAATCATTCTTAGCTTATTCAACGGCCCCCCCATCGGCTCTGGTGGTACAATGAGTCTGCTGAAAAATGCAGGGAACGACAAACTTATTCCTGATCTAATTCCGAGGTATGATTCACCGATCTCCTCCATGTTGTTGCAACTTGTCGCTTAGCTGTAGCTAGGTTATACTTCACCCTTTTGCCCACTACCTTTGAGAGTGACGGCCAGAAGCAGCCTATTCCATCCGCAGTTCTGGAACAAGACGATTCGATGATCTTGGCCCTTAAACCCAGGTGCGTCTCCTTAAAACTGGTTCTAAAGGTGGTCAATCTGACTTGAAGTAATCAGACCTAGTTTCGACCCCCTTCCCACCATTGACGAAGTCAGTGAGACATCTACACCTGCCACATTTGAGTCACATCCGCCTTTTAACATCGTTACTTACAGGGATCAATTTTCCCCCTCAGAGGCTGCAGAACCCCTCTTCTTCCGGAGTCGTGATCATCCCTTGCCAATTGGGCATCTTGCTTCTCTTACATTCATCCAAATTCATCCTGATGGTCTTGTGACCCTGTATGAAATGGTTTTGACCTGGATACCTCTCGATGAAAGCTTGCCTGCTTGCCGCATCACCGTCACTCGTGGTTTCGGCTCAATTAGCCGTTTTGCTGACGCGCTCTTCCATATCTACTCTCCCGAGGCCTCACCTCATCTTTTAGCCCTCTTATCGGAATTTCCTAAACCATCGGATGGCCCAACGCATCCATATAAGGTGGACTATCGAGTGGGGCGGATGCAACGCTATTTTGATCGCCTCTTTGGATTACAGGCTCCAGATAATTCAAACTTTGTCCTTAACGATCCGCGTATTACCCCGGAATTTTTTGCAGTTCTTGCAAAGGACCATGGCGATTACATCTCTAGGAAAAAAGCATGGGCAGAATGGCAATGCACACTCCAGAAGAAGCAAGGAATTGAACAGCGCGTTGTAGGCATGGACGTACATTCAAAGGCTGACTTCGCTCATGAAAAAGCAGAAAAGTACGAGTATGACACCCTCATGGCCAAAATAATAGACTCCGGTCTCCGGCCGCAACAACCCAAGCCTCGAAGCCGATCAGGAAAAATCAGTAAAGAGACTGTGGGAGACGAAGATACGGATGTGAGTTTTACAGAACTCAACAATGTGTTTCCTTTGGCACCCCCGCGAGCTCTCGCCCATCCACTCTCTTCTAATTTTTCCGTCGACATATTCGCCCCAATTAATTTGCTTGGGAATTCCCTTGACAATCTCTCGCTCGTCACCGTAATCTCAGTGTCTTCCATCCCTGCCGACCGGCCTTGGAGCGTGGTTTTCCGCAATTTTCATTCTTCACATTCATCAGGAGATACCTCACTTTTCGGAACCCCCAACACGTCCGTATCGGATTTGACCCACAGGCTTCCTGTTGTTAAGCCTCAGGAGGACTTACCAGCCAATTCTAGAACCTCCTCCGAAGCAACCCTCTCAAAGCTTGGTGTGAAAAATCTCCGACTTAATGACGAAAATGTCATTTCCTTCTCTCTCACTGCCCGATTCTATTTTAAAACTATTCGCGTCGTAGTCGATTTCGCTGAATCATGGGAGACAATTCTTTCCCACATCTACCTCGCCCTACAACTTCCGGCCAATAGTCGAAAGCGCAAAAGCGACATGGGGACACCAAGCACTAAACACATTGGTTCACCGCATGAAAAGGAGATCGAATTGAACGGCAGGGAAGCTTTCATGAAATGGTTGAGTGTTGCAGGCGACTTGATAGTTTGGGTGGAGGACTGGTTACTACCTTGGGTATCATTTGCGATAACTTTGGGTTTCTCTTTGTTTTTATTTTCTGTTTGACTGGACACTTTCGTTTCCCTATCTGACATTGTTCCTCTACATTACCTCTTTCACGGATCACTTCATATGGATAATGTTCGCAGCGCGAAGATTAGATGTTTGCATGAGAGCTCCCAAGATTTGATTTAAGTACTAGCATAGTCTTAAACAATATATTTATAAGGGTTGAGTAAGCCCTTCGGATCGAACAGGTTCTTGACTTTCTTCATGACTTCAATAGATGTCTCGTTCTTTGAGTAACCGATGTAAGGGGCTTTCATGACACCCAGACCGTGCTCCGCAGAGATGGAGCCCTCATTCTCAGCTGGAAAGCAAGGTTAGACCCGCTCAATGGCAGAAACAATGAATACTCACCGACGATCTCGTAAACATAAGGTTCAATGACCTTTTCAATCTCCTCAGTGTACTTGTTGGCGACAATGTTGATGTGAAGGTTACCATCGCCCATGTGTCCGTAGCCCGCGACAGCTCTGATAGGCCCTTCAGGGTTGCCATCACCCTCAAGAACACCCTGCTTCCTGAGTCTTTCCCTCATCTTCTCAACCAAACCATACATCTTGCCCACGGGGACAGACACATCGTACTTGTATACTGATCCAGCCTTGCCCGCAGACTCGGGAATGAGTTCGCGGAGGGACCAGATGGATTGAAATTGCGTAGAGTCCTGGGCGAGTACACCGTCGAGGACAAGTTCGGAGGTGAGGAGGTGTTCGAGAAGAGCGGTGAGTTTCTAGAAGCCTTGACATCAACAAAGAATATTTGATGGTTTAAAAAGAGGGTGACACGTACGGCCTCATCATGTTCAGAATTGCTACCACCGGTCTCGATTAAACAGTAGAAATCACCTTCTTGCTCAAAGACGCTACGTGTCTCGCCGTTCTCCTCTTGGTGCTTCTTGACAAGTGCGTACTATTTCAAAGATTTAGCGCCATCAGATGATATTTCGTCGACCGTGACTCACACTTTGCTTGTCAAAGAACTCGAAGGCAGAAAGAATCTCACCGAGGTAAGCCTTGGCTTCACCAAAGACCTTTTGGACAGCCTCATAGGAAGGCAAGGAGAAAACGGCAACGTTCATGGCTGTGGGACGACGTGGGCAAAGGATGGAGATGGCAGTAATAATCCCGATAGTTCCTTCAGAGCCGATGAAGAGCTGCTTGATGTCGAAGCCTATGACAAAAATAAGATTTCATTGTATCTTGATTGGCAATTACACTTACCAGTGTTATCTTTCCTGAGCTTGCTCAAGCCGTTCCAGATAGTTCCGTCCGGCAAAACAACTTCTAGACCAAGGACAGTACCGTGCAAGCTTCCGTACCTAAGCAATCTTAAACCGCCCGCATTGGTAGCGACATTACCACCAATGTGACATGATCCCTTGGCACCGAGATCGAGAGGGAAGATGAAGCCTTGTTCGGCAAGGTAGTTATCGGCAACTTCGAGGATAACGCCTGCATCAGCGACAAAGATACCCGAGACGGGGTCGAATGAGCGGATTTGGGAGAGATTTGAGAGGTTGAGGATAATTTCATCGTGTACGGGGTTAGAGCCACCTGTTATTTACGGGCTTATCAGCGGAATATAAGGGACCCGATGAAAGAGTTGCACCTACCAACAAGACCAGTATTACCACCTTGAGGAACAACGGCCAGACCCTTGTCATAGCAGTACTTCATGACCTTACTGACCTCCTCTGTAGTTTTAGGTTTGACAACAATGGGACCTTTGCCATGGTACTTGTTCATCCAGTCGTCGTTAAACGCTTGCAATTCATCGGGACTCGCAGAACCGTCGATGGTTGAGATAAGAGACGCGTTAGACGATAAGAGGGCGCGGAGTTCCTTGATATGTTCCTCGGTAGGCTTGGTGAAATCCGCACGAGGGGGAAGAGTCGAGCCGAGTCGGACAGAGGTATAGGCTGTAGGAGAGAGTTTTGTGGGGGCGAGAGTGCTCCTGGGCAGGGGGTGGAGAGATGAGCGCCCGAGGGCTCGGGCAGCGACACGTGAGACAATTCTAGCGGCTGTCATTTTAGCTGGGTGGGGTAGAATAGACGTGATGAAAGTCCGGCGCCAAATAAATAGCTGGTAATGAGGGTGAGCGGGCAATTCTTTTCGAGATTAGATGCCCCCACAAGACAACAGCGCGTAAAACGGTAAAACAGCCGAAAGAATCAATCGGCCCGGATTGAGAAGCGTAACTCGATCATTAATATGCTTTTAGGCTTGATGGATGGAAAATACTGAGCAATTTATTGGTTATTAATACCAAGCAAGATTTGATGACCCGGTTTCCCTTCGCTTGCAATCAGCCGACGCTTAAAATCCAGAATCTCACAATCTCACATTCTGGAATTTAATCAAGCTCGTCATCCACAAGTTATAGTTTACGTAATTAGAGTGGCAATTACTGATCGTCACCGGAAATTCTGTTATTTGTGCCTCCACCCTCCAACTCATCTCCATCTTGTCTTGTCTTTTCCAACTTCAACTCTTCTACGCCAAACATGGCAACCCTACATCAAGCTCCACCGCCACACCGCAAGTTTGGCACAGCATCTCGTTCATCCTCGGTCTGCTCCTCAGCAAGTACTGAAGACAGCCTTGGCGGCATCTCTCGGATCAATGACGTTCGGCCTATCTACAATTCTTCAAATGTGTCGCTGGAAAATAAAACGGATGCTACAAGAATCACACCTCCAATATCCCCCAGGTCGCTGGGCACTGAGAGAAGCGACAGCAATAAAAGTGGCAAGCCCGCCGGAGAGGACAAGGTGACAAGGAAATTCCCAGAAGAGGAAGAGGAAGATATCCTGCGAGAGTCTGACTCTCGCTTCGTGCTGTTTCCCATCAAGTATAATGAGGTATATATGACCAAATTCTATATATGGTAATAGTATCTAACTCGTTGTAGATATGGCAAGCGTATAAACATGCCCAAGCCAGTTTTTGGACCGCTGAAGAGCTCGATTTCGGACATGACCTCATCGATTGGCATGACCGAATGACGGAACAGGAAAGATTTTTCATCCTCAGAATATTGGCATTCTTTGCAGCATCAGATGGAATTGTTGGTGGTGAGTGTCTCTATTTCATGGCTAAACTATACTCTTTGCCCTTTTCACGAGTCACTCCACCCCTGACCCTGAATCGCTAATGTTCATCCACGTCAGAAAATATCGTGTCACAATTCTCCCTTGAAGTTCAAATCGCAGAGGCGCGCGCATTTTATTCCTTCCAATCAATGATCGAGCAAGTGCATTCTGAGACGTACAGTCTCTTGATCGAGACATACGTTAGGGATGCGCAAGAGAAGGATTTTTTGTTTAGAGGGATGGCAAACAGTACGCCGAGCACCTTTACCTTACCATAGTATGCGATGCTAACAGTACATGATAGTCCCGTGTATAAAGCAAAAGGCTGACTGGGCATTGAAATATATCACGGATGAGCTGGTGCGTATCCAAGTAAGGCGACCTCGTCTCATGCTGATCATCTCACAGCCCTTCCGAACTAGACTGGTGGCTTTTGCATGCGTGGAAGGCATTTTCTTTTCTGGGTCTTTTGCTGCAATCTTCTGGTTAAAGAAGAGAGGGTTGATGCCTGGACTGACATTTTCGAACGAGTTGATCAGTAGGGATGAGGGGATGCATACAGTGAGTTACTTCTTCCTCCAATCAATCATCGTGCTGATGTGTAATAGGACTTTGCATGTCTTTTGTATAATCACCTCAAGCACCGATGTTCGACAGATGAAGTTCACCGTATTGTCTCGGAAGCGTTGGCTATTGAGAAGCAGTTCCTTACCGATGCTCTTCCTTGTGCTTTAATAGGTATTAACGCCCATGTAAGTAATTGTCTCCTGTCCACTCGATATTTGCAATTGCTCACAACTCAACCTGCAATTGCTCACAACTCAACTTGCAATTGCTCACAACTCAATTAGTTGATGTGTCAATATATGGAATTTGTGGCCGACAGGCTCGTCGTTGACTTGGGCTATCCCAAGATTTACAATGCCACCAACCCTTTTGACTGGATGGAATTGATATCATTACAAGGCAAAGCTAGTTAGTCTGATTTCACCCGAATCGTTTCGAGACTGTCTGGGCTGACAAAAGCTCTGCAGACTTCTTTGAGTCCCGTGTATCTGCTTATCAGAAAGCAAACGTATCCCGTACAGGGACGCCATCTGGCCAAAAAGAGGATGAGAGATTGACAAGGCGGGTGTTCAGGACGGATGCGGACTTTTGAGAATGGTCTCAATGAAGCCTATCCGGCCAGGCACAGGCTTAAGAAACCGTGTATTTGTATTACTTTGAAGCAGTAACGTCTATCATCCCCGCTCAGGAGCTTTTGTATCACCACAAAACAGGTACATGTAGAGTTTGCTCCTCTAGACCTTGTATATAAGCGGACATCATTATAGTACTTGCATCTCAACTCAACTCATTCATGCATTTATTCACCCTTCCACATTACTTTTGGCGTTAGCTTGTGTGAGTGTGTATATCTAAAAGAAGATTAATGCACATAAAGTACAATTGAATAAAAGTGAAAAGGAAAAGGGCTCGTTGATCTTTAACAGACTGACTCGGCAATCTATCCGAGATCTGCGCATTGTGCACTAGAACCTTAAATAACCATAGAATATTTTACCGCCGACCATCAAGTCTTCGCAGCATTCGTTCTTGCTACCAAGCATACATTTCGGACAGTGGGACAGCCTGGAAGCAGTGTAACATAGTTCGATACAAGACAACTGCTGCTCATCCGTATAGGCGGCGTAATGATCCGAGCGTACTGCAAAGGGTCCCCGGGTATTATGTAAGCACAACGATAGACACTCGATACTCAGCACAAGCCCCTTCTAGCAAATAGCACACGACTATTAGTCGGCATTGAGAGAGTACACTGCCACGCAAGCCAATATATAAAGGAGTCCCTTTCTTACGAAAATGTCCCTCTCGTTATCGTCTTATACAGTAGTTGCTATTAAATAAGCGCTGTCAGAAGATTAGACATCCTACGCCTCTCAAAGTTACTGGTATCGAGCGAACAGAATAATATAAGCCGCAGATAAATAAGCGCTTGACAATTTCGTTCGGTTCCCATCACGGCCATGTCCTCGGCTTTTCAACCCATTCGCTTTGGCTTCAAAGTACAATTATCTTAGTGCTGGGACATACATTGTTGATTGTCTCTACTCACAACTGTAGGTTTTGAAGTATCTATGCACTGAACACAGGAATCTCCAACTATTACTACTCACTACAGTGAATTCCGCTGATCCTTCTTTACCTGGGGCGCTATCCAGTCTCTCTGCTCTTATCTTCCTCACCCTCCTTTGGCAATGTTTGACGTTATTAGAAAGTTCAGACCTCAAAACGTATTATTCTTTCTCCTACGATGCGGTAGTTGGGCAAAAGAAGGGACTTCTGTTCGGCTTGACGTTCGTGAAAAGGTGTGTGCGTCCCTAGCTCTTCTGCGTGGATTGGTAAGCTCTTTTCTTTCCTGTCGGTTTGCCTAAATGAGTAGGGATGATACTGATGTAAGACAGTGCTGCGCGAACAGGCAGAAACTGTCTTGACAGCTTTTTCAGATGTACAGGAAAGCAGTATGGCTCTATTCTGGATTGCATCTTATCCGATGCCAAGTCTGACAAAAACGTAGCATTGATTGTTTTGACATATAATCTTGGCACGTACACTCTTCTTTTCCTCAACATCCACACTTTGTTGTCAATGAAGATGCACGCACGGAAGACGAGCGTGCGAGAATTGATAATCAAAGACTTCTGGTTAGGTCGGATGAGCTGGTGGGAAGGAAGAATCGAGCTGGAGCATGATGAATTTTGAAAAGGTGTGATGATGTACACGTCCATTTGTGTATTTTTTCTGTACTTCTTCATAGACGATACTGTATCATACAAGACATCCATCCATCCATGCTTATATACCCCCCTCATGCATTTCCTCTGTACAAATTTTGCTTCACAATTGCTACGTCCACGAAGTTTAGCAACTAAAGTCTTGGACGATCATCATTCTTGGTCCAAAAACCAAAAAAACGTTCATAAAAGCTCGTCCAAATCTATCCTGACATAAAGAACACTTTTCTAAAAACCCTTTGTGAAGTTGATACAGTTTACAACAAATTATCGCCGTTCGGCGCTTCCTTCCCTTCACATACAGGTTCAACCCAGCTCTCCATCCTGTTCCTCGCCGGGAAAACATGTCTCTCTTGTTCCTTTTCTCCATTCTGTTCGTGGCGAGGTTCAAGGGCGGATGATCTTGATTTCGACGGAGTTCCCTTTAGCGAAGGAGGTTCAACAAGTACCCCTTGACTTGAAGGTGTCCCTCCAACCCACTCCCCATCATCATCATCTTCTTGTTCCCTCTTCGAAGAGAGATCGACCCTATGGAGATATCGGGCGATATCCACAGGTCGGACAGCCGTGGTGGTACCAATAGACTCATCGTCATCATCTGTGCTATTTGTTTCCTCTACATCAAGGTGACCTTCTTTTGCAGCAAGAGGTGTAGCAGTCGTGCTCGCTGAAACGACCCTGGGGCCTTTGAGGCTATCTTCGTTGACGGGAGAGGAAGAGTCGAAACGAGGTTTTGCTGTTCCGGGCTCTTCCAATTCGTCTCCTTCAAAATCGGGCTCTGAGACAGATTCGAGACCTGCGTCGTCATCTTCCTCCCATGATGGCATTTCGTCTTGTACTGTAAAGATCTTCTTGGGCAACTATTATGCTAGATCAGCAACAGACCTACTGTATTGAATGACATGTATTACCTGGGCTACTCGCTCCACAAAATCTTCGAAATCATCCTCATCCTTACAGACAAACCCAAGTAACATGCTTGGGTCTAATCCCGAAAGTGGCATTTTCTTAATTTTCTCGCAGTGATAGGTCCTCAGCAAAGAATCAGGGTAGGCGGTGGTATACCAAAGCATCTGCGGATCGACCTGCGAATCGACAGAAGCAGTAGAGGCAGAACCTCTCTGCTTCTCCGAATGGTCCTGGACAACCCCCTTCGACTCGAAAGCATTCTTTGGTATCTCTTCCTTTATCGTTTCCCCTTCATTCCAGCCTTTATCATCATCAATCTCTTCCACTTTAGCACCGTCAGCATCCACCACATCCAACTTATACTTGGAGCCCTGCTCCCACTCTTCCTGGCCTTCATCCTCTATCTGCTCAGGAGCCGAGAACGTGGATGGGGTGGTCGACCTTGGTGTTTCCGGGGTGCGTATCATCACACCTTCTTCAGACTCTTCTTCGGTTGTGCTCAGTATACTGCTGTTTTCCATTGATCCTTCTTCCTTTGCAGAATGGACAGGCAATGGTGGAACTTGAAGCGGAATAGCGGGGCGCGTTAAGTGTGGATCCAGATAGAAGAGATGATTCGCTTGAGAGCCGATAAAGTAATAGGAAGATGAAGGGCGGCCACCAGCGATACCCACCGACTGTGGGAACGTAAATAGGGCCTAATCAAATGAGTCAGTTGTGTTCCCTGTGACATACCAATAAGAACCTACTTTAATAGAGTCGTAGTAGATAGGATTGACGCCATCGAGTCCGAGTCGTATCCCAACGAGAATGAGCACCGCCCTTTTACCCCATTTTCCTTCCTTCGCTTTGTTATCGCCGCCCCTTTTCTTTTTACTAGAGTTGAAAGTGGGGCTTATACTATTCCAGTCATCAGAAGGAAGGTTAGAGGCAGTATAGACATCGGATTTGTAGATTATTGAATCCGTTGCGGTGGCTACAGCGACTCCACAGGGCGCAAATGAATTGGCAAGCGTCCTTGGCCGTTTTGTCAGCTTCTCGTCGGAGCTTATGAAACAGACAGACTCACTTCAATGCTCCGGCAGCCGTGCTAGGCCCAAACCACTCGCCCACTTCTTTGCCCAGCTCCTTACCTATGAGGGCCATCCTATGGACACTGAATGGGCAGAGCGGAGAAGGGTCATCAAGAAACCACGAAAGCATTTGGGCATACTTGGCGTAGTCTTTAAGAGCAGCAGTCTCCTGATTGGTTGTAGCTTCAGAGAAGGAAGCTGGCGTACTCGGAACGCGCCAATCTTTAAAAAAGGATCAGTTGATAGCTGACGAGACGTTTTGGAAGACATTCTCTCAGAAACGTACCTCGACCTAGATGAACATGTATCAACGCATTCACCAGCAGACTTTGGCCGGTCCTTAACATACATCCCCATCCAGCATCGCTGGTTAATCCTCGCTCTTCTTTTGACCAACCCCATCCACCGCTTCCGCTAGCAGTTTGCTGCGCGGCGGTAGTAGGAATAGTCACTCGCGGAGAGGATGGAGATGTAGCATCTAATGGAGGTCCAAAAGAAGCATAATATGCTTCTGGGGATGGGATGAGAAGATTCGGAGAAAGTGATGATATGGGCGCGTATTGGCTACGATAAGTGCACCAAACAGTTGACCTGAAGTCATCGTAGACTGTTTTCGCATTAGCTCCGGCACAGTTTGCAGGATATAGGGACATACACTGTTCTGGCCATTTAACAATCTCTTTGTTTTTCTTTTTGCTCGGGCTTTCCGCCCCGCTTCCACTCTCTCTTTCTTTATTAGGAGATCCACCGATCGGCATACCTAGCGACAGCGTCGACGAGTTCCAAATACCGGTGAAACCTTTACTTGGAGAGGTTGTCTGATTACTTGCCTGTGTATGTTGTTGGGTGGACGGTTGAGGCTGAGCAGTTGGCGGAAGAGCGGTGTTGCGCTTCCATGAGGACGGTCGAAGACTGGTAGGCGATGGCCTGTTCATGGACAAAGATGCCCTTCTATCTTCTACTCCTCCTCCACCACCGCCAGGCTCAATAGTAGGGAGATTGCTGGTACCATTTTCGGGTGTAATCGGTCGCCATCCTGGATGGGCTACACCTCTTACCCATATCGTATCCATACACTTATCTGGCTGTGCCTCTGAGTCGAGCAAATGTCTGACTCCATCGACTGCTTTTTGCCTTGCAGCATTGAATAATGATGCGGCAACCGAAGGCTGTTTGCGTACAGAAGGAGAGGTTTCGTAGTTGGAGGAGGGCGGGGATTCGGAGGATACGGGAAGGAGATGGGAGAACCAAGTTGACATTTTGTTGGGAAATGTATCTGGGCTTCTGGACGCGTTCCCATTGGGCTGTGGGAGAGAATAACGGGAGAGAGAGGACATGGAAGCACCCTGTCGTTGAGGGATGGGGACACCGGTATTATTCGCGCTGTTCTGAGGATCGTTTGGTGGATCATGTGGAGTTATAGATGAACGGATTGATCTAGGCGCCGGCCAGGACATTTGAGAATCTTGGGAGGTACGGCGAGAGTGGGCTTGACCAAAGCTCGTGCGAGGGGATCGTCTTGACTGGATAGAGTTTTGACGTGTGAACGCTGAGGTAATGCTGCGAGAAGTAGTGGAATCCGTCGAGGTAGACGATGATTGGCGCATAGCGGCAAGAGTAGATGAACTGCTGCCTGCAGGTTCTTCAGATTTGTCCCGGTCTTTATCCTTATCCCGGCCAAAGAGGCGAGACGTTTTCTTCACGAGCTCTCTGCTCTTGAAAGTCTTCTCTTTCTTCTCTTCACGGTTGGCCATTTCAACCAAGCGCGGTTCAGGTTTCAACTCGTTCTCTTCCGGTTGCACGTCGTCCAGATATTGGGGCTCTTGTTCTACATTGCCATTATTTACAGTCACGTCTTCGATGGTCCAATCATCTTCCAGATCTGTAGGTTGTCTCTTGTCCTTATCCTTACCCTTTCTCAAGATCTTAAACTTCTGCTGATGCGACCGTCCTTTGGGGGGAGGAATGCGATCAGGAGGAGGTGGGGGAGGCAAGTTCGTGCGAGGCCTGACGTTGGTCGAGGCTATAGAAGCATGTGGAAAAGAGGTGGGAGAGAAGGTAAATGAAGATTTAGGGGATGTAGAGGCCGGGGATGACATGTGCTTAATCTGAAAACACGTCGGGTGTCAGCGGATGAGTCACTGCTAGAGTTAGGTGGAGGTAACTTGCCACTAAGCATAAAACGGTATGATCTTGTATAGTTATGCGTCTGCCATAAGAGAGACCTTGATAAGAGTCTTTGGTGTTGTGAGTTGAAATACAGTGAGGTCTGTTTGGATGCTGTGGTGGCGGCGAGAGTGTTGGGATCGTCGTGACGTATTACGGGGGAAGTGAAGCCTCTTTCGAGGAGCCGTGGTGTTATCCCAATCTCAGTATGTTCGTGGCCAATCCGGATGATGGGGCGGAAGGCGATGGACGATGTGGTTACAAGACGGTCTTCCTCTTCCAGATGGATAAGCACTGCCAGTAGTAGCCGGGGGTCCAAACAAGTCTCATCCCTGCTGGACTGGCTGCTGCTGACCGAGACGACTGCCGCACGCGCAGAGACTAGTCCCAAAACACACGTCATTGCCTCCTTATCTTCTTAATTAATTACTTCTTCCCACTCCGGCGGCCGCCGAACGCTGCAGGAACGAATACTACGCGCAGTGCCAAGATGCCTTCCGTCGGTGCCTCCGTCCAGCATCCATTGAGGGTGCTTGTATTCATCCCCGCCCTCCTTCAGCAACACTCGCAAAGGGATCCCAGTTGCCTCCGCCGCAACGCCCTAACACGAGGCCGATGAACTCATCCCCTCGCCCTATATAAACAGTGCATCTACAATCGCTTCAAATCCCTTTCGTATCCATTTTTTTTTCAGTCCTACTAACACAGCCACACCATGTCTGACGACGGACAAGTACAAAGGGGGAAGGCGCGTGTATCACTCATCAGTATATTTTCGTCTTTGACTGATCCTGTGGGATAGGCTGGCATTAGCTGGCCGGCTCAAGAACTTACCTCGGATCCTATTGCCAAATTCTTCCAACACGGCTCTGTAGGCGTTTCCGTCTGCTCACTGGCCTTTTCATTTTAGGTTGACAGTGATGCTTAGAAACTCTCATGGCACTGGAACTGGACCAAGCATTGGAAGGGTCCTCTGGTGCCGGAGACCTCTGACGACCTTGAGATTGACGCAGAATTTGTGCCCATGATGTGAGGCTTGTTTTTGTTTTCGAGCACCTGTTCAGACAATAGCTTATGACTGGGTTAAGTTGGTCACCTCAATCTTTAGATGATGGTTGCGACTTGCAAGAAGGATGGGATCTTCTTTTGGGTTTCAACGAGCCTGGTAGGCCTCTTAGAATTCAAAAATAATTATCGTTAACAAGATATAGACCTCGACAACGAAGCCGTTGCAAGCCATCGTTCTCCGCAAGAAGCTGCAGATGTGTATGTTGGCCCGAAATCATGTTTTGTTCGATTTGAGCTCAATATTCCATTCATTCTAGGTGGATCCAGCTCGCACAACTCCGTACCGATCCAGACAACCAGCACCTCGTTTCCCCTGCTGTAGCATCCAACGTCGAATGGCTTAAAGAGTTCCTCTCCTTGATTCCCGAAGAAACATATCCCACCTATTTGGCTGTACACCTCTACACAACCACTTTTGATGATTTTGTCGGCAAGATGGAGATGTACCACAACGAGTTTGGCTTGCCTATTATCTTGACTGAATTCTGCATGCAGGTGAGCTAATGAGAACTCAAGTTTAAATGATCGAGTTTAATATAATCTCTGCAGAGTTGGGACGAAGGTGTCCCAGGCCCAGGGGACCAACAGCAAGTCCACGATTACATGGGTGAGCTGTCCCATTTATTTGAATACATTCATAACTGATCCTCGTCCAGGCCAAACCACAAAGTGGCTTGATGAAACTGACTATATTATGTGAGATGCGTTCATTTATAAATGAGAGAAGATACGTAGCTCATGAAGATTGTATTTGCAGCAAGTATTGTTGGTTTGGCGCTGTTCGCGATACGGCGAACTTGCACGACGTCCACCCCTTCAACCGACTCATGGATGAACATGGCGAGATCACCCCATTGTTTGTGTCCTCTAAGTCAATGCACCGGTCTCGCAATGCTGATGAACTGTACAGGGGTTTCCAGTACATGTATGGCGGGCATGAGTAAGGGTGCCATCACACCTGTCGTGGATCACGCGGATTCGGCAGGCACAGTCTTGCGCCGCTTCATCCAATATTTGTAGATATCGCCCCAGAGTTAAAATGCGTTATCGTACTTTTCGTCATGTGCATATCATCAATCAACGAAACCGAGATTTGCTGGAATTGCTAAAGGCCACTGCTGAACATACGGAATATCAATAGACGGTAGCTGGTACAATATAGAGGGAGTGTTATTCATATTTAGATGTTGAAACGCAGCAGCAGATGAGCAGAACTCGTCGCTTGGCCTCTTATAGTCATTCTTCCTTTGTCTTGGGCTTGCAATAAAGGATATAGATGCCAAGTTCTCCTGAAATCAATCAGCAATTGCTCATTTTTCTCATCTAGATCCATCGAATTGCCTGGATGGATTGAAAGGAGCATGTCTAATCACTGAAGGTCTATCATAACTCCTGCGTGAGTTTGACTTGTAGACAGTTGGCGGTTACCACGATTTATCATCAATGTCCTTTTAAGAGCGTGCTAGTCACCATTTTATTTCTCCTTCTTCGACATCCCTCATCACAAATCCTGAGCGTGCTGGTCATACAAGACTTTTACTCAATCTGTGACGCTCTTTATAGCACATCAACTGACGATGATCGTGTCTTTCATCACTGCAGGGATCTTACTGCTCATCTTTTGCTCTTCGGCGCGAGCAGTCCCGGCTTGTATTCGAGGGACAACTGCAGCCGTTACGACCTCATCTGAGCCGAATGCGTCTTTCGTATATGCTCAGTTGCCAACATCTGCTTCTAAGACAGATCAAGAACCGTCTTCAACGCGGGACTCGGGACAATCGAATAGCTTCGGCTTCCTTGCAGCCACCTCAAAATCGCATAGCTGGTCTTCCTCTTACTCTGGCAGTTCAGTACCAATATCGAAAGTACCCAATACGACGGCCCGTATCCGAGTCACGTCCGCAGCACAAGCAGTTACTAGCGCACACCTAGCTGAAAATAGCAGCTCATCCAAGTTACCAGCAGCGTCCGCCAAAGTTGCAACTTCGGCGGCGCAGGTATCCAACGCTGCTGCCGCAACGGGACAGCTAATGTCAACAAAGGCCAAGGTAGTATCTTCAAGCAAGGCGTCATCGGCCGTCTCGGCTACAAGAACTGGAAACTCATTCTCCAAGATGGGTGTTAGCTGGCCTATACAAGAGAAGGATGCGTCACCAATAGCGCAATTTTTCACTTCTACTTCGGTAAGTCGACCGTGCTGCCAATCGAGCCTTCGTCACTAACCTGATAACAGACCGTTTCTTGGTGGTTTGACTGGAACAAGAATTGGAACCAAGGTATCCTCAATGCTTATGGTGTCAACGTTTCAGGGGAGTTCATACCTATGCTGTATGTCTCCCAAGTATGATGGTTGATGATATTAGCTAATGCTTCAAAGCTTCGACAAAAATTTCCTCGACAACTCTGACACTTTGCAAAAAGGATTTACCGAGGTTATGGGATACAACGAACCAGGTGAATCAAAAAGTATCTGTAGTGTAATGTGAATTGACAGTGGATAGATTTGCAAACGGACAATGGAGTCTCCTCGCACATCGATCCCGTCACCGCAGCCGGAATGTAAGTATCACACACAAATTTCTTGACACCTAAACTTAGTTATGGCCCTGTAGCTGGAAAACTCAGATTACCACATTGAGATCCACTTACCCTTCAATCAAAGTTCAATCCCCAGTGATGGCATTCGATCAAACTTGGCTTTCTACCTTTTTCACTACCATTTGCCCTCCTCCATACTCCGCAAAGGATGGATGGGGTGACTGCCCGTACAAGCCGGACTACGTGGCGATGCACTTATATACTACAGATCCAGATGACTTTATGTCCACTGTATCGGCATTTCAAAAGACTTTTGGGTTACCGTTGGTCCTGAGTGAATTTGCTTGTCATGTGAGTAAACGCATCTGTTTCCACAACGGCAATAACATAAACAGATTCACTGACAAAGATACAAGAGCTTTGGGACAAATTCCAATCCTAGCGCAGCTGATGTCAGCACCTTCATGCAAAAGACGACTTCATGGATGGAGAAACAGTCCTGGATCGTGTATGTCATCCCAAATTTGCTATGAAAAGTCAGCTGAATAAAATTTAGTAGGTATGCCTGGTTCGGTACGGTTAGGGACTCTACCTACCTATATGGAGTAGCAGAGACTAACCGTTTGATGGACGCTACTGGCCAACTGACTGATCTGTGAGTCCAGTGCTTAATAATATGCAAGCGAGACGTTACTGATACATAGTAGGGGCAAACAGTATTTGAATGGCGGCCAGCCTCTGTAACGAGTTTAGAATATTGTACTCGTACTGTACAAGCAATTGATGTATTTCCATGAATTTTCATCATGATTTGAAAACTTGTGTTGGTATCAATGACGAGTAGGTCACACTACTAGTAATTTAAGGGGCTGTACCGTTAGACGGCAGCAATAAGTGTCTACAAGACACAAGAGATGCTTAGGCTACGTGGACTTGCCTGATTAGCGTGGAGAGGTCATTCAGCTATCTACAGCTGTATGGAGGTGATTGTCCAAAAATAACTTACAGGATTCCCGACCGAACTTCTGTCTGATTCTGAGATAGTTACCCTAAGGCCCGAACATTACTCATTGTGTTGCAGCAAGCGTAATAAGTATTGCGTCCATTGATCCCCTGCAGACGAGCCTAGCATGACTGTCTTCGTTCAGATGACCCAACAAGCACATTGCAAGTCTACTGAGGGAGTGACCAGCTGTCTCATGTTTTTTTTTTTTCTCTGCAGGCCTAGCAAAAAAATAGATCAATAGTTAGATCAATCCATCGGTCCTCGTTCGGTGATGCGTGGCGTTCCAAATCAGCCATGGTGCCTGTGCGTATGGTCGCCTTATACGAGTTACTTTCTGAAAATGAGCTGTGCGGGACATGAGGGACAAAGACAAATGCAGAATGACATGGGAAAGAATTGGTATTTATGTTCAACTTAATTATCAAGCCCTCATACTCATGAATCATTCATTACATAAGATGTCAATGAATCTGTCACTCGCTTTTTTCGGACTGGGGGGATCATCGATCAAAATACTGACGGACTTGAATACAAATCAATCCTCCTCTAGTATGAGGGGCCAGCATTGAAGCTGAAAAAATTGGTAACTTGGTCATACCATCCAGTAACTAATACATTCTCTTCTTTACAAGTCATCTCTTAGTACCCCCAAGGCATTCCCATGTTCATCCCATAACCGCCCATCATCGTACCCATTCCACCCATCATTCCGCCAGGCATCGCTCCCATTCCCATGCCGTAGTCGCCAAAGAGCCTGTGTCAGAACGTCAGACCTGTTTACTTACCTCGGCGACTTTGCCAAGCTAGGGCGTGCACGAAGGAAAAAGACAAGGGATTTGAAATGGCTTACCCTCCTGGGGGATACCTCGGCATCTATGTGTACCAAGGCGCACGATATATCAGCTGCTGAACCCAAGATGGAAACCATGTTGAAGTATAAGGGGAACCGATACCAACCCCGTATGCTCCAGAACCAAGGCCTCCACCTAGCATCCCCTGTGAGTCATGTTTAGTGGGGACAATGGCGGCGCTGTTGAACGAAGTGGCAAGACGAATATACTCACATAACCTCCCATTCCCATCATAGGATTCATCATACCTATGCCTCCCATGCCCTGTGAATAATGTTTGGGTCAGCGCCGTCCTTTGTCACGGTAGCGAGGCTGGAAGGGGACTAGAATGCACCATCATGGGATTCATCATCCCCATCCCTCCCATTCCACCCTGTCACAAATTGCATGAGCTCGCATCCAATATGGCCTTTCCGTTTCGTACCCACCATCATTGGACCCCCCATTCCCATCTGACCATCAACGTTATATCTTTCTGCGCTTTAATTTTGACTTACCATCATAGGATTCATCATACCCATACCGGCCATTCCCATTCCCATTCCTCCGCCCTGCTGTCGTTGAGACATCAAGTATATAAGTGAAGAGTTGTAAGCGGTGGGATTGGATAGGTGAGAGAAGTAATAAGTGTTATTGGCAGGATGAGCGAAAGATTCGCGCACAACGTCAGCTTTGGTTCGCGGCTTAGAGTATGGAATGGTAGTCATGGCAGGTGTTTGGCGGAAAGTATATCTTTGATCTCAACGTTCGAGTCATACAAGATAGGATGGGGCAGTGTAATAGTGAATATCTCTCAGCGAGCCCCAACAACGTCAGTCGCGTGACGCGTCCTGTAATCTCATCTCACACCGATCGTAAAGATGTTAGGTTGCCCCTCTGCGTCATCTCTCATCTTTCGCCGCCTGGCCTACGCCGAAACAGTACCAAACGCCAACAGAAAAGCAACGTACCATCATCATCATCTGCGACATTGGATCCATCTTGATCTGACAGTTATCGTCTTCGAGGGTGCTTGTTGAAGGTCAATAGTTGCTTTTCTGTCGAGGTCCAAAGGCTGTTGAAAAATGGTAATAAGGGAAGGCGCAAGAGTTGCGTTTGCGCGTTTGGAAGTTGTAAAAGCCTACTGTTTGAAGGGGTGTATCATTGTCATGTGAGATAGCAAATGCCTGATTAAGGCCGAAGGGCATATTGACTCACAAGTTGCAAGAAAATTGAGATGTTGTAAAAAGATTCTGCGATGCAGTGACTGCTATTGGTCTTATCAAGCCTTAGACCCAGCTGGGTTGTATCGATGACGTTTATTGGTGTTGTTTGATGGTGTTGTGGTTGAACTGTGTGTCGGCTTGGGTTTACGGACGGATCTCAGAAATGTATTTATGCCCAGGACACCGTAGATATTAAGACATTCGTTGTTCTCGACCATGTATAGTATAGCCACTCGTCCAAAGTCATGCTATCTAAGTATCTCCTATATGTTTTGCCCGGCCATGAAAGGAGTATAGGATGGTAGTAGAGGTCATCCGTTATTCTGAGCTTCTCATTTCTACCATGTGGTTTCCAGCCATACTTCGGCGTCGGCATCGCTATTCCTCTCCTTTCATCATTCCCCTGCTATCATCCTCCCTTATTATCCTTTGAGTTTCGATCGATTCATTCGATTTGGATACGTCCTTTGGATTTGGATGGGATCATAAGCGTGCAGTCCATGCCGTCCTTCACCTTACCTATCCTCCATCTGCGCTCGTTTTTCCGATTTTGCAGTACAGCAGACCTGTAATACGATATATGATATATTGATTGCATCATTGTCATGTTTGGTTGCCGAGCGAGGGGATTTCATGATTGACAAGAAGAACTGTAATGATGATGCGTAATGCGCGTAATGCGATGTGATGTGCCTTTCGAGTTATGCGTCCGTCATGCGTGATCACCATGACGGTTGGCTGTTGATAGCGCGCAGCAGACAATAAAACGGAAGCATTATTGTCGACACACATATACCTCCCGCATATAACTGGGCTTGAAAATTCTTGTCTATGCATGGCTAATCATGATATGAGTAAAGCCTAAATTGATAAGAATTGACTTTTGGAAACGAGACACCTATATCGACTATGTCGTAACTGGATTGAATTGATTAATAATGCGAACAAGTGATGAATGGTATATACGTGATAAAAAATGCGAGGATTGAGAATGAACAAGAACCGAAAGAACCAGAAATTAACGTTACAAACATAATCATCTTCTATGAATCCCAACATCAGACTTTCGACACTTGAATTTTAAACACTTCCGCGAGGTTTTTACATGTGAAATCTCGAAACAGGGCTCGACCACTCGCTCCTTGATGTCCACACTGGTGGCCCTTCGACCTGGGGCTCAGAGTGATAGTATAACACCCCATCCGGCGTCCTGGCCCAGCCAGGGTAGATCATTTCACGGTGGGCTGCCGGGGTGAAACCTTCCCATCTGGCTGTGGTAGGCACATACGGGTTATAAGCGTACCCGGGCGGTCCGGCATTCGCAAATTGAGCTGGCTGTGGGCCTACTTGTATGGATGGCCAGCCTGGCGCAGCTGTGTACGGGTCAGGTGTATATATTCCCTGAGTCTCGGGGTGGACATTGGCATGACCAGCCGGATAATACGATGTTGGAGGATGGAGGTGGTTGTCGAACATAGCTACATCCTGAGGAGATAAATCCGGAGGCGGAGGAACTTGGTAAGAGTATGGGGTATGAGATGTTTGAGGATTATATGGCGGATATGAAGGATGAGATGGATAGTTGAAAGAATGCTCAGCAGTTGGAGCTTGATATCGCAAGATGGCCTTGCGAGATTGACCTGCAGCTCCCGTTTGTGGCTCAGCTGCAAGTGAATAAAACATGAGATGCTATAATGATGACTGGTTAGACGCCATGACGGATTGTCATATATTAAAAACTCACCTCTGGAGGAACTAAGTGAGGCTGGGCAAGGTTGTCATCATATGGTGCTAATAAGGCCCGGCTGCTATCCCATCCCGTTTGCATGGCGACCTGTACTAATTGACCATAAGTCGATGGTGAGGGCTGCTGATACTGCAATGTTGGCTCTTTCGGTGTCGGTGCTGGGTATACATGTCCTGTCGAACCTCGACGTCCGCCAGAATGTGAAGGAAGATGCGCTAACTGTCTGTTAAGTGACGCTGACCGCGCCAGAGACGAGTTGGAAATCTGAGCGACTAAAGCAGGTCTTGAGCGAAGGGAAGGAAGGGATGGGCCTTGAGAATAAGGTTGACTGGGCGGAGGAAGTGCAACATAATTATCGTGTAAAGGAGGCGGTATTGAATCAGGGAAGAAAGCGTCAGCTGCCGATCGTTTCCTACTACCTGGGACAGCAGCGTAGTCAGGACGTAGTCGCCTAGGCGGCGATGCCGATCTCGCCCGAGTGTTATAGGAGAACGTTGGAGTGCACACTAGATTGGGGCTGAATGGTGTCTGACCAGAGATCCACTTATGCCTTGTAGCAGGCACAGCACTACCTGGGCCCCGAGACAGCATGAATTCGTCCAACAACATTTTCCAGCGTTCGTACTCGTTTACTTCAACCCCTAGTTCATAGTTCAATCCAACAAGGAACTCGGTTTCCATACGCTAGTTAAGATGAGCTCATGATATTCAAACCATCACTTGAAACCTACGCTGATTTCAGTCAAAGGAATTCCAGCCAGTTCTGACCAAGTAGCGTTGGTATATGTATTACTGTCTCACCGTTAGAGAACGCCAGTCACGGAATTGTAAACAACTCACTCATCCAAATATTTGTTAGCCAACATCAAAGCAGCCACGAATGGCCTATTTTCACTGCCGGGCGTGGAGTAGAACATGTTCCTCATTTTCAGTCGATAGACGTAGAGTATTGCCACTAATGTCACGCTGTGTGAGACCATAGTGACCTGAAGAAGTCTAGCCACAAATTCACTGAAAACAGCAGAGGGTTGGACCATCAGTTGCGAAATGCGTTGAGGTTGACATGCTGGATCAAATGGATCTGGGATGGAAGAGTTGGAAGGCGAAATGGGGGAAAGTGGGTGCTGCTGCTGGAACTGACCATACCAAAGCCAGACGACCATCTGGGCTGTATGCCGGATTAGATTTGCCATGCAAAACAGCCAGAAAACACTCACCGACATAGGAAGCTAGAGGTGTTTGAATGCCAGGAAGGGCCGCCAGTGACCCAGTTTGAGCCATGTTCATGTCCATCTTGGTCTTCTTTTTTGGTCTTCCGACTTCGGGTGAAAGAAATAAAGCGCCTGGGGATACTAGCGGTGAATGAGCTTGCGAAATGAGGTTCTTTGATATCCTCTGAGATGTAGCCGCTGGTGTGTAGTTGGAAGGGAAGTGGTAATGCTCGAGGGCTTGTGTGGTGATCGACGGTAAAAACTCGTGCGACTTCCGTAAAGATGGAAAGGGCAGTGCAGGAAGAGCGGCTTTGACTTTTGAATGTTGTCTTAGAGGGTCGAGCGGGTGCACCAGATTTCCGGTCAAAGCACGATCGATGAGAGAAAGGGAATCGAAATGGAAAGAAGGAGGGGTTGCAAGTACGGGCAAGCTGGAAGAAGAGGTGGCAGTATGGGTGCTAGTAGGTAGCTTCTCGTATTGAGGCGACATGGAGAGAGGCGAGGACGAAGTGTGGGGCTGACCAGGCCGGGGATATGTTCTTCCCATGTAATATATGCACCAGGAGGTAAAGAGGAAAAGGATGAAAGGCGTTCTCAACAATGCCAGGGGAATGACAGGACCGAGGTGGACTAGACCAAACTAACGGATATACCAAGCAGCACAGTTGAGTAGTATCAAGAGGCTGTGGTGCAGAAATTCAAGGAACTTTGTTCCTTCCCACTGGTTGATTGATTGATGGGCGCAGATTATGAATGATGATGCCCGATGCTCAGAATGATCGTCGCGACGACAACAACTCACAGCTTCGGCTCCTTCATCCAACAGCAGCTTCGTATTCTTCCTCTTCTGAAGAGATCCCCGTCTAATCAAACCCGGAACCTGAAATTGTCGAGGGCTAAAGTTTTATAATCGCCAATCCTATGAGATACCTGAGAAGCCAGCTGTGTTTCGCTGCGTACGTATGTCGCTATCCGTTGCGACAGAGAAGATTGATTTGATGACGGGGTGGCAAGCGGTGATGGACAAGGGAGGAAAAAGGGATAACAATGTGATGCGAGGGCAGTAAAGGGAAGATTTGAATCTTGCCCGTGTGGAGAAGGAGAGAGACAGAAAGGACTGTAATGGTACGCAAGGTTCGCAGGGACAAGCGATGTCGGGAACACAAAATCAGCTCGTAGTTCACACTGCAATCATGAACAAGTTTGGGAGTGAGAATATTCCATGGCACACAAGAATTGAAGCCGAGTGATAAGACATGCAGTGGTATGGCTGCGTCTTCCAATAGCCTGACAGGTGGCATATGGGTGGATCCAAGAAAAAGATATTTGAGAATGACTCACGCCTGTCCTTAACCTGATGCTTGTTAATCCTATCCAAATGTCTGCTTTTCCGAAATAACGGACACAACCCTGTTATTTGAGCACAGGGCGAATCAATAGTCTCCAGAGCACCCTCGCACTGACGGTATACTGCGTGATCAGAGACTCCACACGCTACAACAGCCGTAAGCTGTGTTGGTGCCGAACGCGCCAGATTGTTTCGATCTCGTATCTCGTATGATCTTTTTGATGTTGGCGCTGTGTACTTTTTATCACCAGGTAGCGTTCCGTGCGCACAGATAACGCAGGCGGAAATGTTGGTTTGTCTTGTAGCTGCCTCGTGTCTTTTATGCTGTTTTGTAAACTTGTCGTCGTACGTTCTGGTCGGTTTGCGGCGTCGTGGTATCGTAATTGCTTGATGAAGATAGATAACAACAGTGATGATGAGGGCGACGATGTAATGGCTGAAGATTGGAAGGCTTAAATCGAGAACAGTACAATGCAAGCGCAAGCGGAAGATTCTGACGTGAAGTATTGGACGCAGTACGTAGTAGGCAGGAGGCAGGAGTCGGTCGTTTGGGGCGTAGTATTATCGGCTCGCTCCAGCCCCCAGCAGCACGGGCTATGTAGCCCGATGTAGGGCAAATAATAATGTTTGCCGGCCGCACAAAGCAAAATGCAGGATCGCATCGCTTTCGATCTCTCCCCTCTCGGAGCCTACAATGGCAAGCAGATAGCACTATGTAGTCATCACCAGCTAAAACTTGAGACCTGAGATCTAAAACTCGTGACTGCGGCACCCAGAAACCAGAGTTTTGGCGGTAAGAATCCGGTGGAGTTGTACGTCAAAGGTCAAAGGTTAATAAATTTCCGATTCCTTATCCTTACATTCTTGTATGCGTTTCTTGCTCGCCTCTTTATGCGTTGGGCGTTCTGGTTGCTCTTTTTTAGCGCTTTGCGCGTTTTCTGTTTTGTGCTTGCTGTACGTTGAACCACTACTAGTAGCCGACGCGCAAATTAATCTATACATAGACAAAAATCCACAAAGTGAGGCGGGTCTCATCATCAAATACAGTGGAGCGCATAGAGGCTGCCTTGTAAAGGTGGTGGAGCATCATAGACCATGGAGCGGAGGAGCATGAAACACAAAATACTGCGAAATTTAGGGACTCGGATTTAGTTTTAGTGTGGCGTGTATGCGGCCCGAAATGAAGGAACAAGGGACAAAACGCAAGTACGCGTACCGTTCCTTGAAATCTTTTAGTTCTTAGTCATTTTTGATCGTGTCGTGCTTAGATGTGTATCTACGTATGGGTGCTTGATACTTGACATGTTGACATGCTTGACTGTCGTACAAACTACAGGTAATAGACAGGTAGTATAAAGGAGTTCTGCAGTTGGGGCTTCTCTCCTTCTAAGTTCTTCTCTTTTGATGCACAGTTTTCGGTGGGCTCTGGTAAAATCTTGGCTGGATTTGTGTTAAGTTTTGGTGGGTTCGTCGCGATTATTTGACAACCCTAATACAGCAGCTTAACTTTCGTTTTGTGAATTTTTCTACGCCCCTTGCATCATATGCCGTACGTCAATTGTACTTGCTGCTCGCTCCTGGTTATCGTTGTCCTATCATCTCACTCCGATCCGACAACATGAAGGATTGTATAAGGGCAAAGACTGGTGGGTTAATAATGTCTGAAAAATTTTCACTTCATGTCCAACTGTACATGAGCTCACTGTCGAACAGGAGAAGCGAGAGATGTGCTTGTATCGCACACGGGGCCGCTAATAATTATTTAGTACCGTAGTAGCGCTTCTTGTAATTTGTTACAGAGTACTTCATCTAGAATCGCTTGTTGACGACGACGCCGCATAAAAGCGGGAAGCGACGCCCTCAAAACGCGGGACAACGCGCCAGACCTAATAAACAAAATACATGGAATTTTCAGGGACACCTCCAGCACCCGGCATCCGCTTTCCCTGGGCTTTTGTACCTATCATCAAAGCATCAAAAATCAAATATCGAAAGGCCGAAATCCGAACGCTTCTTCTGCAACGAAGAGAGCACGCAGACTGGTGCGAGCCTTCTTTCCACACCTGCTTTACGACGTTGGATTAACGTTTTTATACTATATTCTCCCCGTCCATTTCCATGCCAACACGCCACAGCGGTCGCTTATCACATCAACGTGCTCGATTCAACCTTACAACGGGCCGAATCATTTCCGCTAACTCAGCAAATCGATCCGATTGCCTATTATGGCGGCCATTCTTCAAACAAACATCAACCATCCCTTTTTTCTCCATTCCCTCTAATCTAAACGAGTCTCACGAGATATCAGATCAAATGATTAATTCCTAAGCTCGCCGATATGCGTAGAATTTGTGCACTAGGCGAAGCATGGGTTACAAGATTACAAGGAAGGTGCTATCGTCAAAGTATTTTATGCACTACCTTGGGATGCTCGCCCCTTCCGCCAGGTAATCCCTTTGAATACATATTTTTCCAACGTGAATACGTTCAAAAAGCTGACGGGGAGGGAAACAAGAAAGAGTGGTATCAGCGCAAAGCCGTTGCTGCTTATAGAAATGCTGCCCCAGTTAACACATCCGCTTTATCCGCAATGAGTTTCCTCTTATCCTCTATTATACTGTAAATCTACAAAGCGTAGACCTACTTGCTCAAACTACAGTCTGCGCCAGCCTTCCGCTTCTTCTGCACCTACGTCTGTGAAACTGGGATGGACTACATCTGACATAATATTCATCACCAAGAGCCTGTCCCAATCCTTAACGGAGTTGCAGAGTTCAAATGGCTTACCCCACTGGAGATGAGAAACGGCAGGAATTTCCCCGAATACCTTGTATGAGAGATGTTTATCAGAACATGTGGTATTTGCTGGTGACCTATGAGATAAGCAAATGCCAATGTCGACTTGGTTTCTCCATTATTAACGAGTTCGTCTGCCGAATGGCGGTTCTTGACGACGATAAGGAGGGCCTTGTTTTGGTAATGGAGGCAATCGATGGAATCTTTTGAGGAATATGTGAGGGTCCATGGCGTGGACTATTAGTGGGCAATGCCCATCGATGAACTGGACCAAATGTCGAAGTTCTGGGCTATATCATTTAATTCATGTTCTTGATGCATTTCTTTTTTCGGTGGTGCAAAATGTGATCGATTCTTCAATTGTAATTGTTGGCGATACAATTCTTTTTGAAACTGGAACTGGACTCAACTGGATAAGAGACTGGTGGGTACAGCTAAAACCGTTTACACGAGCTGGTGGACTGATGGTTTTCGTTCTTTGACGAATTGTAACCTTCCGCTTTTTTTCGGCTCTCTCACCATCTCTCATTGGCGAGATATCTCGAATATATTTTGTCCATTGCGGCGTGGTTCATGAATGTGGAAGTGTATTACGTGCACGACGCGATGCCGTAAGACCCAGTACCCTCCAATAATTATGTAAAAAGAGCGTACGCGGTTGGTAGGAGGCGTTGGGTGGGCGGCGTAATATAGGCGTACTATGCGGGGTTGTCACCTTTTCTCATGTTGAGAGGGAAGAAAAGAGGGCAAACGTTCCTTGAAGCTTACAGCATTCGCAACAGGTCGTTTTATGTTTGTAACTTCTACTATATAAGTGCACAATGTTACACGGATAGTAACAAACCACGAATACAAAAGGCTACCAGCGGCAAGCTGAACATTACATATATATGACCCATTATCTTTACAGATAACATATAACTGTGCACTTCAGCTGTTGGGCCCCCTTCTTGGCGTTTGGTGGCACATTTCTTCTTCCTTCTCCTTTGCACATCTTGAAATTTGATAAGGGTGTGACTTGCAACATAGACTATATAATATATTACTACCCATTGCGAGTCATCATGGAAATATTTGCGAAGACTGAGATGTGAGGGGAATATATCGATTGGCATGAGACTTGCGACTCGAAATGACGAACGAATCTTTCAATCTTCAAGAAAAAAATAGAGTAATGAATGCCACAAGCGAACAAGCAAATGACTAAAGACGAGATATTCCCGCCGGGTTTGTCGTCCACCGGGATCTGTCATTAATTGAGAGCTGATGACTAACCGCTTTGCACTTGCCAGAGCCTCCCTTCTTCGCTTTCCGTTGGTAGAATCGGGAGCAAAACTTCCTCGGATCTTGATTCAGATAACATGGTATTACTCGACCTCCTTCTTTTCACTCGATTACCGCTAAAAAGGCGCACCCCTTGCCATACAGTCGAAGCACTGCGAATTTTGACGTTCTAAGTTGTTTTGTCTGTTCGAAGTCTTGCGCCACGTGCCGGAGCTGTGACTGAGATCAGAGCTGAGGAAGGGATAAGGATTTTGTATGCCTTTGCGGCCCCAATGATCTTCAACATTTATTCAGCCAAAGCATTTAACGTGGAACGACTGTCTATTGCCGCCACAGCGCATTATGAGGATAGAAGGTCGAACTGAAAGCCTTTTCCGAGCACGGGAAGCTGGCGTCACAACAAGTATGAGTAATATTAACGAAATAGGGTGTAGTTTATTTTCGTTCACTTGTCTTCTGCAGCGGACCTTGATTATCGGAAAAGCGAGAATATAGCAAAGGGGAGGGGCCTCCTGTGGCATGGTTATATCAGAATGGATAAGGGTTGGTTATACATCAAAGGTAAAAAATCATTTGCAGGATGAGATAGGAAAGATGGGATAAGAAAGTGCCACATCGGTTATTTCCCGCAGAATTCCGCATTTCTTCGAGATTTCGATTTCACTAAGGACAATAAGAAACGTCAAGAAACGCCTTTTCGCGACTTGTAAACACATTATTTGACCTAAAGCTTACAAAATGGCCGACTCAAAGCAGTGAGTGAATACTCTTTCGCTGATGGAGAGTGAACAGACAAATTTTGGCGCTCGGAAACACGTATACTGATGAGAAACCGACCATACAGATCCAACCGCGACTGGGCTGCCGATGATGTGGATGGTGCGTTCCTTTCCAGCGTTCAAGGCCTGCCTCTTACAAGAAATGATTGATTAGCCGATGAGCTTCCCCCAACTACCGAATCTACCGACGCCGATGGTATCACAACTATTGTTAGCTGGAAGTACAATGCGGATGATCAAAAGGTCAAGGTGACCAGGAGAGTGAGGAGACGGTTGCAGGTGTCCACTGTGACTCAGACAATGGCGGAAAGGAAGCAGTGGCCAAAGTGGGTGTTTATATGGAAGGTATAGGGACCTCAGTTCTTAATTAGGACATTGTAGGTTCGGTCTCGACAAGGGAAAGCCTCCTGGACCCGATAGAAAGACTACCATCATCGGAGAGAATCTTCATTTCAAGATCGCCCCCATCAGCAAGGTATGTGTCGTATGCATGGGAATGATTATTATCTGACTGTGCCATAGATTCAGCGTGTTGAACCCGAACAAGAAACAGCTGCCAAGGCTCCCACCGGAAAGGCTGTTGTTTGTCGACTCTGTAGTGGTCAACATTACACTGCCAGATGTCCTTTCAGGGAACAGCTTGCGGCTATCGACAATCTCAATGCAGACGGAGCAGAGGAAGAGCAGGTTGTTGTTTCTGGAACTCTGGCGGCCAAGGGTGCTGGGGAGACAGGTGGCAAATACGTCCCTCCGTGAGTAATGTGAAGGCTAGCTCAATATTATTTTGTCTTATGTTGTGATAGATCTCAACGAGCAGGGGCTACTGGTGCTGGCGAGTCAATGTTCCGAGCACGAGACGAGCTTCCTACCCTTCGTGTCACCTCCCTTTCCCTCGATGCCGAAGAAGACGATCTTCGGGCTTTGTTCCAACCTTTCGCCAAGAACGGCAAGCTTGGAAGGGCCAATATCGTCAGGGATCGCAACACGAGAGTCAGCAAGGGTTTGGCGTTCGTCAGTTTCGAGAGCAAGAGAGATGCCGAGGCCGCTATGGCTCACTTGAATGGTCGCGGTAAGTACAGGTTTTCACATCAGCTAATTGCTTGTGCCGGTAAAGCTGATTATACACCACCCAGGTTACGATTCATTGATCTTGGAGGTCGCCTGGTCACAACCTCGAGGGGAACGAACGTAATTGTAGTATATAGAAGTGTGTTGATGCGGCTTAAAAGCGGCGATCGGTATCATGCCGCCTTGTATATGCAGTCCGATACCCGTACGAAAATACTGTCATCATTTATTAAGAAAGGCAGGGCATGGGCGTCCGGCCTGAAAGGCGAGATCAGGCGGTGACAACTGCTGTTTATGATTGAATGAATGAAGTTCTGGGATGATCGACTACTGTCATGCTGGCTGGGAGTATTATTGGTGGGAGACCGGAGGTTTTTCGCGTTGTTATACGTAGTGGGAAGGTAAAGCAATCTCGTTCCGACCATCACCTTACGTAATAATAATGAAACAAGTGGTCGAAAGACGAATGAAGTTCAGAGAATCGTTTACAGCGGTCGACGGACAGCAAGTCAACAGGTTCATCTCCAGGAATCTTTACCACAAACAGCTAGGCTTCGATAACCTCTACAAAGCGCCTCGAAAGCAATATGTTCAAGAAGTACGTCCAGACGTTGCGCAGCCCATCTTTATAAACTAACCCTAGTTTTGTACCAGATTTAATCCCAAGGAAGATGTCTCTTCGTCTACTTCCCTCAAGTCTTCTGTTCAGCGTAATATTAGATCATCCATTCTCTCACAAATAAAATACTTGTCCCTCCCAGCTTGGAAGGATCAATCTGCCGCTACAGAGGCTTCCGTAGAACCGGCTGAGCCTGCAGCTGAGGAAAAGGAGAAAGAGGAACCAACCTCCGGAAAGGGCAAAGGTGGAAAGAAAGGCGGCAAGGGAAAGGGGGGGAAGGGAAAAGGAAAGGACAAGGAAGAAAAGGAGGACAAGGAAGATGAGGGTGAGGGTGCGGGTGTCGAGAGTGTGCTTGACGAATTTTGGCCCAAGAAGGAAGCTCTAGGGTTGACTAAATGGTGAGTCGTTACGAAGGCATGTTGCCCTTCAGCTGAACGACACTGATTCATATGCTCAAGCCATGATCGGATATCAATCTTCACCATCCACTCAGTTCCCATCTTCTTCCAGCACTTCGATGGCCCTTTCATCCCGACTCTAAAGCTTTTACATAAGTGTATGTCTCTACCTGTCACTCCCCCAAATTTACTGACAAACGCTGCTTTCAAAAGATCCTGACATGCTTCCTCATGTTCAGATCGATCGAGGGGCGATCAAGTTTCTTCTAGCTGTACGTCTGCAATCAAACGCGTATTTCTGATCGCAACTAATGTGAACTTAATTGCAGGGTGCGAACATGATGGCCCCTGGTCTCTTGTCTGCCGGGGGTAAACTCCCAGATGGTCTGGAAAAGGATACTATTGTCGCCATCCAAGCTGAAGGTAAGCAGCATGCATGTGGTATTGGTAAGCTCGTGGCGTCAAGTGCCGATATCAAGAAGGCTGGCAAGGGTGTAGCTGTTGAGACCATTTGCTGGATTGGGTGAGTTCACACTGTCCATCATAAAGGCTCCCAGTATCTGACCGAACACTAGCGATGATCTCTGGAAAGTAGATACCATCGGCCTTTAGATGATCAGTGGAATGGTCACATGGATGTAGATCTATGCGGTTCCGTCGCTTTCTAGTGATCGACCGCATGATCACAGCGCCTCCCGTTCGCACTATTGTGTTTCCAGTTCAGACTAGTTTAGTGTGTTACTACCTGATGCATCTAAATCTGTCCAGATCTTTCGCTTCTACGCTTTTACTGTGTGATCATAACCACGCCATATCAGTGACCAGGTCGATATGTTCGTCTTTTCCGGCAAGTCTCCAATCTACCCCAGAATCCCCCACGCTCCAAATCTCGACTCCACCTCCATACCTTCCGGCTACAGCGACATATTTGCCATCAGGACTAGCCCTCATTCCTCGAATACCATCACAACCGGTCCTGATGGACTTCAAATCAATTAACTCGTTACCCTCTTCGTTCAGCGTCACAACAGCCACCGCATCTCCAGGCTCGCCGGTCGCAAATTCGGCTGGAAGACTGAGTTCAAGTCGGTTAGACGCGTAGAGAACGTTAGGGATAGTCGGGTTGAAGATCAGTTCAGCAGCGTTTAGGTGGTGGTGGGCCGCAGGCGGGACCGAAGGGGGGATGATGCTGCATTTGAAATCAGGAAGGGACTGAATAGGCTCAGAAGTGTTCTCTAGAGGGAAGACAAGGATCTCGTTGGTGAGCTCTGTGAGACAGTAGAGGTATTTCTCTGCGAGGAGTTTTTATGAATATATGCTAAAGCAATTAGACATGAATATACACACCGTTTTTGGAGATGAGACTGTGTCGAGGACCTGTTCCAGGAGGGGCTTGCAAGTATCCGTGGATGGCCAAGCCGCTTTCTCCCTCTCGCTTTACAATCCAAATACGGTCGTTGCCCAGGTCGGAAACATAAAGAGTACCATTCCTTCCTTCTACCACATGGTGAGCGTGAGATGCTTCTTGACGCTTAGCATTTGGTGCTGTCTGTGATTCGTATACGAACGGCAAGGTGAGAAGAGGGGATTCTGATGTTTCTGACAGGACGCCAGAGGAAGTGACGGGGAAGAAGATGATAGAGCCGCCGTTAAAGTTGGACACGACTATACCAGAGCCATCTTTCATGACATGGACTACATGCCCGCCTTTATCAGCTGGCTTGTCATACAATGGGTCTTTCTACAACATACTGTGGACGCCTCCGCCATGAGAGACCCTCTGGCCCGTGATTTCAATATGATCGTCTACAAGTTTAAGACTCACAGCCGATCCCTTGTTGGCATCAGACAACGAATATAAGTACCTCGCTGTGCCTTGCGATGGCACAGAGTTAGGGTCGGCGAGCTCAATCCAGGTGGCCTTCTGGGGTGCGGGAGAGGACTCGGAAACGAGCTTGATCTTGGCAGTTGCGGGTTCGAACGAAAAGATGGAGAGTGATGGCCTATAGCCTGTGACGAGGAACTTGTACAGGGACATGTTGCTTGGAGCGCGGGGATTGACTGTGAAGGCTAAAGGATTGGACTGTGGCTATGTGTCGTTCAAGGGAGGCTATAATACTAACGTCGCAGGCCGGCAGCATCCACTTATATTTATTTCGGTTATGACGCGGCCAAGATCCCACGGTAGTGACGTAAGTAAGATGGTGGGCATGGAGTGCAGTGTGGTTCATTTATCTTTTTCATTCAAAACATGCGACAGTTGGTCTATATGCAGATGCGGGAAATATATCGAGGCAAATTTAATGGAGATAAAGCAAATAAAACACTATGAAATACAACCAGAAGCGCCGAAAACAAGCCCCAAATACAATTATTGCTGCTACTATACTCTCAAAGTCTTAATGTCTACCACCGACTCAAAGTCTCTTCCACATAATTACCAGCAAAGGGCAGTTTATGGTAATCACATACTGTGGGAGTATAGTTAGCCAGACATCTAGACGGGGATCGGACGGAAATATTTACCACTCTTAATCATTTTCAGCTTCGTCTTTAGTTCATTTCTGTTTGACGTCGTTCTAAAACCTCCACCACATTTGCAGGTCGCCGCAAGGTTGTCTGATTTTGTTTGCGAACATTTGAGGCAGATCACCTGATGAATGAAGAACATGTCAGTAAGGAGCCAACATTCTGGTAGCCAGCGATGAAATTTACGTCTTGTATTTGGTAGTTGGTGATCGTCTTGGTGATCACTTCGATGAGAGGTTGTTCGATCTGGAATCGATCATATTCAGAATCACATTTCTGTAACACAATCAGCAATCACACCTGAATTCAGGGCAATCTGACTTACATGACACGCCCAGCTCTTTCTCACCGGCTCCAACATTTCACCGCTATCTGGGTCAACACTAGGCAACCTGTCGGGATCTCTGCATAGGTCCACGTCTCTGATCGCGTTACACTTCTTGCAAATCACCATGGGCACCTCAATACTGTCGCATGGAGGGTTGAATGCCGCATCGCTCGAGAACTCCTTGACACCAATCAAGTCCAGTAAGTTCCGCTTGAGAATTTGCACCTCAATGCTATGCTCAGAAGCGAGAGAATAGACTTCCGTGATGGCCTTAATAAGCTCGAGGGTGGGATTAGTGCGCTTCGACCTAGCTCCGGGCAAGTCGGGAAAAGCCAGGGTGTAGGCCTCTTCCGGCTCAAGTTGAACAGCCGCTTGTTGACGCTTGACCGCAGCAATATCAGAAAGAAGTCGACGGGTAAGAGTCTGCGAGATGCTCTTGGAGGCAGCTTTCTTCTCCTTTTCCTTTGTAGGGTTCACTGTTGATGTGGCTTCTGTACCAGGCTGATCAATGTTGAGACTGTGGATGACTTTAAGAGGCTCTCTGCCATCGCTGGACGAACGCTTAGCACTGTAAAGGGAAAAGATGAAGCTCGCCACGTTTCTTTCGAAGACAGGTTGAAGAGTGCCGGGCAAAAAGGATTGGATGTTCCAGTCCATACTAATCTCGAACCTTTTTGCTGGCGGCTCTCGACTCGCCGCAGTCTCAGGGGAGACTTTGACACCGCCGAAGTTGGCAACATCCATCCACGCAAGGTAGTTCCAAAACTGGGCGACGTCGATGATGAGATGGCGGAACAACTCTTGTGAGTTGGCAGCGGCAACTAGGTACTTTGCAAACGCAAACGCGCTGCCAGCATCAGGTTTGGAAGTGAGAAGGAAAACACGGCCGAAATCCGCGTAGACGACCTGAGCACCCAGTCGTTTGAATTCTGCGAGGAGCTGCAGGAATGTCTTGCGCATCAAACCATGAAGGAAACGATGAAGAGCTGGCTCAAACATGCTGCTGGTTGATGAACTGATCCAACGCCAAAATTGATCGACGACGATCTCGGCAGGCGACACAGAGTCACCCTTGACGTGGGCGCGAGCCTTATCAGCATACCATGCACGAAGCATTGACTTGAGAACCCCAAAGGTTTGAGTGGAAAGTACGGCATCTCCAAGTATGACCGATGTGTTGACAGTACCTTTGGCGTATTCGTCAAGGTTATGAGATGCCGAATCAAAAGCGAGCGAACCAGTTCCTGAACCTTCCATTTCGTTGACGAGAGCCGACTGAAGGACAGCGTTAATAGCAAGATCGGACACCTCCATCTCCAGCACGGTGGATGAGTAACAGCCGCGGTTTGAAATGTGTGGAGAAACCAGATCTTCGCCAGAGTTGGCATCTTCTTCGGAGCCACCAAGGTCTGGTCGGGGAGTCGATGACCACCAAATGAGCATGTCCTGCTGTTTGAGTCTACGTGCGAATTCGATATCCGCGAGGAACACCGCTGTATCTGCACCCAGGTTCTGCAGCGGGGATTAGTTTGTCTCATAACCTTCCAAATAGATGCACTTACGCCGATGGGAACATCAAAGTGAGATGCGATTTGAATCTGCTCCTTCAGCCAGCTGGACAGCCTCAAGTACAATCCGATCATCCTCCTTGACGTCTGCAACAGCCACATTAGACCCGGGTCTTCCTCTTTGCCTAGTCTATATGTTATGAACGGGAAGTTGGAGTAGACCGGTGCCTTTGCCTGGTAGTAAGAATGCTCAAATGGGGAACAGAGGGCAATAACATTGAGACCGCGGTTGATGGCTTGGAGATCTTTCCCAAGGGCCTTAAATGCGGATGACTCTGAGGAATGATATGAAGTAGTGAAATCAAGCGTATCGGGGTAAGAGAAGACACCACGTTCTGCACGTTCCACTCGGTCGGTGTAGAATTTCAACGGATTAGGCAGTTGTTGACGGTTCTTGGCGCGATCAACAAGATAGATAGAAGCATTGGTGGAATCGGGGGAGAAAAGGCCAATGATATGTCGCTGGTCAGCAACGGCATGGAAGAGGAAGTGGTACCTAATCTCGCGACCCTCATTGAGGTACTTGCGTCTAGATAGGTTTCCTGTGCGTTCCAGATCAACGAGGTCGAAACCCTTGTCCAGACCACGGTTGAGACCCCCGAGGATATTAGAACGTAAGGCGCATGAAGTACCAAAGCTGAGGAGTGCGCGAACGACAAGAGGAACTTGGAGTTCAAAAGCACCATCCACATTCGGGTTGTTGATCAGAGTGGAAAAGTGCGACTCCCCTTCCATGAAGAGTACTTCATCTACCGACAGCTTGTAAAGATGTCTGGCAGGCTGTCCTCGAGGTAATGTCCTGACGACCTCCACCGCCTCATAGCGGTCTATAGCTAGCATCTGAGGGTCGGGATCTTCCTTGAAGTTCAGATAGAATTCTCGAGGCACCCTCAATCGCACGCTTTGAAAGGTCCCATCAATGGCAAGCCAGAGTTTGAATTCTCCTGGCCGGTTGGTGGAGGCGATCTGGATGACGTCCCATTGTTTTGAATTCATACCAGACGTCTGCGTGCGAAGCATGGAGGATATAGTACCGTCTTGCCGAAGACCAGACTTACGCGCTCGAGCTTTTTCCTGCCTTTGCTTGCGCCACTTCTTTTTCATTACCCTGATATACCCAGCATAATCATCTTCGGGGTTGGGCGGGATTTCCTCGATTTCCGATTCCTTCTCTTGCTCCTTTCTGTTTTTTCTCCTAACCACAGCCAGTTTTGGTCCAACTTTCTTCTGTCTGTCCCCCAAATCTTCCATATCCTTCAACTTTGTGAACATATCATTGATCTTGTGCTGTTGGAACTTGTCCTCTTTGGTGGCAATACGTTTATAAAGCCAGTCGGGATGTCGGATACGAGGTACAGGGTTTGGTACCTTTTGAAGGGCGGCAGGAATGGTGATGAGCTTTTGAATAACAGAACCAAGACGTTCAGTATAATACTCCCAGTCGAGAATAGTACGAAGATCAAAATCTGTAAGGCTATTATCTTTTAGCCATTTACGGAGATAGTGCCTTTTCACAGGCTCTTCAGCTGTGAAGATTGCAACAGGAACAGCTCGCTCCGTGACTGGCGCACCGTTAGGTTTCGCAGAGATGATGAATCGACAAGAAAGACCTTTGTCCTTGACCATTTGCTCGCCCAAAAACTCCGCCAGCCTTCTTGCTGTGCTAATCGAAGTAGACTTCTGACCAGCGTACTCTGCTAATGTTTTCGACATGCTACGGTTCTCGGCAATCAAATCGACCAATTCATCATCATGAAGACTTGAGGCCTTGCTTTGAAGGATATCGAGCCATTGATCGGCAACGGTGGCGACGGCAGCGTAACACTCCTCAGTTGTCTTACCAAGTAAGAACTTGTCAAAGATTTGACTTTGGAAGATCTTGATCATTTGAAGTTCACCTCGGCGCTTCACTTCGAATCCTTTCAGCTCCGCGAGAGAGCCGTCAGGGTTGAAGACGGCATATCTCTTCTTGAGCAATTTGTCCTCTTCCTTTGAAGACGGAAGGATCATAGCTTTGTAAGGCCCATCCAGTTCAAAGAAGATTGAGTTTTCCTTCTTGACATTGTATGTACCAGAGTCGTTGTCAACAAGTTCGTGGTACTGGTCATTGGTAAACTGTGCGTGGACGAGGTGGTTAAGCATGGTGCAAGGATACGAGATGCCAAATTTCTTGCCGTTCTTGAGCTTGAAGCTAAAGTCTTCGGGGAAAACACCAGGCAACATGCACCAGATACCATCTGTATCCAGTTCTAGCGGCCGCCCAATCTGCTCAACAAGCTGCCTTGCCATCTGAATGATTGTGGCACCAGTCAGACAAGTAATGCCTGCCATCTCCATCGAATACCACCTCGCTCCTTTTCGCATGACATAACCGTAGAAAGAGTTGAGAATACACTTGTGGGCCAGTTGGAGAGAGTCGTAGAGAACAATCATCTTCTTGGCCTCATCTACTGCCGCAACCGCTCCGCCTTCTTCAAATGCCTTATCGAGATTTTTCTTCCAGGTTTTGTGGAGACCCTTGTACTCGTAACGACGATCTCGGAACGCCCGGACAGTATCAATATAAAACGAGTTTTCTCGCTGGCAAATGATTGTCGTCTTGGTGACAATCTTTGTGTCGTGAGTCTTCTTGTATACCTTTCGAGAGTAGTCCCCTAAACGCTTGTGAAGAAGAGCAGATTGTTCTGCGGGCGATAAGTCGACAAAACGGCGCTTCGGGTCATATGGACGTTTTGGAGGAAACGTTTCCTGCTCCAGAGCATAGCGTACCATGTTGACTTCGTCTCTTTTCGCGGGAAAGTATTCTCCTCTCCATGCCCACTCCATACGCCTGTCACATTTCTTGTCAGGTCGATTATAATCACACACTGCGCAATCTGCTTCCTCTTTGACCGAATCGGGCTGTAGACGATTTGACAACATGATGTTGGGGTACATGGCGGCGACATCAAGATGATAGATTAAAGGGTTGTCAAAACGATTGGGTTCGTCCCGCATGGTCTCGAGAGCGGTCTGGATTTGCTGTTTGACCTCGTCGTAGTTTTCTACATCCTCGAGTTTGACTTGACCTTCTTCAATCAAGGAGAATCGGAGTGCCGCATCGAGATCATCAATAAGCTGCCACAGATCGTCAATATTAAAATAAAAAATATGATGCGCCAACCAAGCGTGAGCTTACTCCTTGTATGGCACTTGGCACAATCTTAAAGTGAGTCGGGATGTCGCTCCTAAACACACCAGCTTCCAAAGCCTCAACATGGCCACCGACATATGTTTCAGACGCGAGTAAGTGGCCCTCATACGTCACTCCGTGGGGATCTTCGTGACGGTTAGGCATAATGATATGAGCATCATAAGCTTCAACCTTGCCAGACGGTCAGTCGATAAACTCGAGCTTTGGAAAAAAAAATGGACATTACCATCAGCAAGGTTTCACAGAGAGTACCTGTTCCTTTACGCAACACTTCATCCGGACTTAACGGAATGATGTTACACAGCGAAAAGATGAAGGGGTGAACGTATTTCATGTAGAGGTAGTATGTGGCGACGGCATCCGAAACGGAATATTGAGCCAATATCTGAGGTTGCTCGATGGCGTACGGTGTCATTAATTCTGGGTCGAGTTCGATGGGGTTGTAACCGAGCTTGGCAGTAGTTACAGCTTTGAGGCCCTGACTACCTTGTGGGAGATACGAGTCTCGTTTGACCCATCTGTGTTTTTTGGCGACATTAGCTATGCGTAAGGAAAAAAAAGAGAGGCGCAAGCCTACCTGAAACAATCCATGTGCATGGTTGATCGAGACTTGTACTCTTCCTCGATATCTGGCTTGAATCCAATTTCCTCGTACATGCTGATCCCGTGTACTTTGGCTCTTGCATCGACAAAGGGAAAATCAAAACTATCACCGTTATACGTTGCGATGACGGTTGGCTTGGAATCTCTGATATGCTCAAACCATCTCCGGATAACCGCAGGCTTGGTAGTAGGAAAAAAAAATGAGCTACTTTATTACCCACGGATTCTCTGGCTCACCTCGTCAGGTTCGTTGAACACTGTGAATTCACCCGGGTACTCATCCCTTGGGGTATACTCAAAGTCATCAATGTCTTCACCGACAATCTCTCTATTCGTGATCAAGTAGCCCATCCCGTCAATCATGTAAGAAATCATCATGATCTGGTCCGTTTGTTGATCCGGGAATTTGAGGGGCTGTTTTGTTGTTTCGATATCATAAGCCATAACGACTGGGTCCGCACGCTTGACACGATCGGGTATTCGTTCCAATGTTATAACGCCAGTGCGGGAGGTGACCGTATACCAGAGCCCAACACGAATATCTAAAATGGGGTGCGACAGTCATTCAGCGTCAATTTCTCCCCCCCAACGTGCGAGTTTTGTTATTATTAAAAGCTCACTAAGATCGATTGCCACTCGTAAATGGTACGCCAAGTCATGTTCTCGGACTTCAATGATACACTCTGACGGCTCTTTATCCTTTTTTTTCCTGGTATCGTCCTCTGCGCCCCATGCTCTATTTTCGTCATCCCCATGTCCATTGGCTGCGGCCTCCGCACTGACCACATCGGCATAAGCATCAACGGCCGTGAATTTTTCAGAGTTGGTGCGTGCAAGAGGTAGCAAGTCACGTCGGATAGTTTGGAGATCGGCAGTATTGTGGAAGAACAGTTTAAGGAATACTGGAGGTGCCGATAAAAGGTGGTTTGGCTGGAAAGGACAAGAGTTTGGTCTGAGCGTAACATTTTGATTTTGCTTGTCACAGCCAACTTACGAGGTTTAAATCCCACTTTTTTTCTCTTTCTATCCTTATTATGATACCTTCATATCGTTTCAATAGCCATTCTTCGACGATACTCTCCGTTCCCCCCTGCCGAAAACGCGTTAAAAAAAAAGACTTGTAACATTCCCCATTTCTCACGAGTGACTACGACTTACGCGACAGGAAAGGTAGAAATACGGCTCGAACGGTATTGACACCTTGAACGATCCTCCGTCATCTTGAATAAAATAGTAGTCGACAGCAGCTAGACCTCCAGGGTGCACATCGCTCTGCATAAGAGTCTACCATAGCAATCAACACAACAATCAAACACTCGCACCAAACTGAACAACTCACCTGGTGCATATTGACCAACCACCCAATCTTCTCCTCACCCTCCGCCCTCACACTCTCAAACCTCCAAAACCCAATCTTTTCATCAATCTCATCGTAAACCTTGACCTCTTCGAATCTTTCGGTGGCGGCTGTTCCATCTTCGCGAGTAGCTTGATTAGAAGGTGCAGCGGGGCGACGGCGGTCGATACCGTATGCGACGCCCCCGCCGCCGCCGCCGCCTCCACGACCTCGTCGCTTGCCTGTAAATCGCGTGTTACTTCCGGATCCGGAACCGGATCCCCGACCGCGTCCTCTGAAAGATCCTCTATAGGACATTGTGAATACGGGGGGGGGGTTGTGAAAAGTTGAACGGCAAGTTGATGATGTCGGGAGAGGGCAAGAGCAAAGACGCGTAAAGATGGATGTTGTGTGTCGGCGGGCTTCAGGAAAACGAATAACGAAGGAGGAACGAGACGCGTCGCGAAGGAAAAAAAGGTATTTTATGATTAATGTTCGTTTTGATAAATAGGCACGAGACGCGTCGTTGTGGCGGTTTTTTTGCTATCCATCTTTTCTTTTCCGTTGTCCCCTTTCGTTGAAGATTGTGTTCGTTGAAGATTTATGGTTAACCATAATACCGATCTTTGGGATCAAAAAAAAGGTTGTATCTATGATGAAAAAAATGCATGATAACCTTTTATATACCCACTCCACATCGGTACCCAAATCACGAAGCAAAAAAAGAACTCTATATTCATCTATATGACAATATACGAAACGGCCCTTTATTTTACGACCTGAGGAACATGGTGTAAACCTCATTCTGGGTTTCTTCGACATACGGATACCCGAGCGTTTCCAAAAACTCGTCAAATGCGGGGTTGTCTTGGGATGGCACCTGGACACCGATGAGGACTTTGCCGACGTCTATCAAAAGAGTAAAAAAAAATTAGCTTTCAAACGACGATGAAAGAAAAAGGGAGACGGGACGCACCGGCGCCGTGGTTTCTGTAGTGGAACATGGAAATGTTCCATTCGACCTTCATACCTTTGAGAAAGTTTCCAAGTGCCCCTGGTCTTTCCGGGAACTCTTTTAACGAACCGCCAAGGTCGTCAGTCCTGAAAAAAAAAAAAAAAAAAAAAAAAAAAAAAAAAAAGTGACGAACCAAACCGAAAGATCCTCTCGTGCTCTACCGCACTCCGTCCACCGACCAAATGCCTCACATGACTCTTTGCAAACTCATCCTCACTCAAATCTACCGCTTCGATACCATGTTTCTTAAACGACTCGACCATCTCGTGAATCTCCTTTGCGCGCGCTTCGGGCGAGGGGCCAGAGGAAGAAGAGGATGAGGAGGAGAGGAGGAAGGAGCAGATGATGTAGCCGGTAGAGTCGTTGGAGTGGCGGTAGGAGAATTCGGTGACTGCCCGTGAACCGAGGAGGGAGTGGAATTTCAAAAAGCTAGTTGTTTTTTGCTCAGCACTTGTATGTTTATAAGGATAGGAAAAAAAACCCCACCTGCCAGGCTTTTCGGGCACGCGGACACTCATGAGCACTTCCCGTCGCTCACCGACATCGGCACGCTCAGCGACGAATCGGAGTCGGCCAAAGTTCATGTTACCGCCAGAGATGACGGCGACAAAGCGTTTACCGGCGCCTTGGAGGTTGTTTCGGATAATGTGGGCCTTCAGACCTGCGAGGGAGAGGGCGCCGGACGGTTCGGGGACGGACCGGGTTTCTACGTGGGGTTTTAGCTGCAAAGTTTTTTGAGGGATTATAAAATTGAAAACGGGGACACACCTTCAAAGACATCCTTGATGGCGGCGCAAATCTCGTCATTGTTGACGAGCACGATGCCGTCCAAAAAGTTTTTGCAAACTCGAAAAGGTTCTTCGCCGACGAGCCTTACAGCGGTGCCGTCTGCAAACGGTCCAACTTCATCGAGGAGGACCCTCTTTCCGGCCTTGAGTGAACGGTCCATGGCATCGCCGTCGACGGTCTCGACACCGTATATTCTGACGCTGGGTTTGGCGACACGTTTCATGTACGCTGCGATACCGGCTGCAAGACCGCCTCCGCCGACGGAAGCGAATATGCCGTCGATTTGATCGGCATCTGTGACTTGGCGGCAGATTTCCATGGCGACTGTTCCCTGGCCGGCGACGACGTAGGGGTTGTCGTAAGGGGGGACGAAGGTGAGGCCTTTTTCCTTTTCGAGGCGGAGACATTCGGCCTTGGCTTCGTCAAAGTCGCGGCCGTGGAGGACGACGGTGGCGCCGAGACGCTGGACGTTGCGCCATTTGATGGAGGGGGTGGAGACGGGCATGACGACGATGGCGGGGATGTTGAGTGCGTGGCCGGAGAGGGCGACGCCCTGTGCGTGGTTGCCTAGTGTTGTGTTAGTTGGTGTACGAGTTATTATTATAGATGCGGGGCATACCGGCAGAGCATGTGATGACACCCTTCTTCTTTTCTTCGTCCGAGAGACTCGCCATCATGTTGTAAGCGCCGCGGATCTTGAATGAGAATACGGGTTGGAGGTCTTCGCGCTTGATCCAGATCTGTGCGGGGTGAGCATGTGCAGCGGTGCGGCGGTGGACGCACCTCGTTGCCGAGACGGGCGGAGAGGTTGACGGCGTATGTGAGGGGCGTTTCCTTGAGGTTGAGGGGGGCCGAGTAGACCTTGGCTGGGCGGGGTGAGTATCTGTGGGGGCAGGGCGGGGAGCAGCTCACACATCAAGATCATCCTGAGATAGTCGGGCACCTGTTGTCCGTGGGCATCGGGGACGAGGAGATGNNGCAGATGGAGTGAAAGAAATGCGCGGCGGCTATTTGCGCGAGTCTAAATACTCCTCGCTCTCACTCCCCCCCGTCCCACACGATGGCATCCCAGAAGGGGGCCCACTACCACGCCGCACTCGCCCACGCCCTCACCGCCGGCGCCTGGGCCCACGCTGCCCCCGCCGCCACCCCCCGCCAGGCGCCCCTCTCCTGGCCAGAGCTCCTCCGCAAGTGGGGCAAGCACACCCAGCACGGTATGTTTTTTATTTCCCCCCCGCCCCCCCCACTAACAGCCCCAGACACAACCCTCGTGCACCACCTGCGGGACATCTCCCTCCTCTACCTCTCCGCCACCAACCGCCCCGCCCACTGGAACCCCTTCCTCGCCCCCGCCCCGCCCAGCTCCCACCTCAGCACGTCCCCCCCCACCTCCGCAGAGAGCGAGTCCCCCACCGCCTCCTCCTTTGTCCACGTCCCCCGCCCCCATCTCAGGCGACGCCGGCCCCCGCCAGCCACCCCCTCCGATGGCGCCCCCGCCCGCCCCGCCGCGTACCTCAGCGCAGCCGACCTCGATGGCGACGACGCCCACGACCAGCGCGCCTGGAGCGAGAGCCACGTGTGGTGGTCCGGCGTGCCCCCCGACGACGCCGCCGAAGCCACCAGCGACCTCGAAGCCCTCATTGCCAGCGGCCGCCTGCCCCCCCCGGAACTCGAGTCCGCAAAGCTCGTCCTCGCCTACCACCTCCATGCCGCCGGAGCCCACGACGCCGCACTCGCCCGCTACGACACCGTCGACTGGGCAGCCGACAGCACGGCAGGCGTCGTCCACGGAGACGCTGCAGTCGTCGACAGGCTGAGGGCACGCTGTCTCCAGGGTCTCTGCTACGAGCTCTCCTCGACGCCCAGCCCCGCACTCGCCCTCCAGTCCTACCTCGCAACCGTCCCGCTCTTCCAGTCCGTCACCACCGCCAACCCCTCGTTCGATGCCTACCGCGAAGCCTACCGCTTCCTCGCCACCGCCCTCTTCCGCGCAACCATCCTCTCTGCCCGTCGGCCCCCAGAAACGGGCTCGCAGACACTCAAGATCCTCCGCACCTTTCACGCCTACAGCGCCTCATGGCCCGCCTCGTTCAGACCCGTCCAGCGCCAAAAGATGCTCATCCTCTACCTCCGCGCGCTGTACGCCGCCCCATTCACCCCCTCCACCCTGCTGTATCCATCCCCCGCATCGTCCCTTTCACCGAGACAGCAGTGGGAAAAGGAAGTATCGCTCGCACTCAAGAACGGCCAGGCCCTGCTTGAACAGAGCACCACTTTTCCACGCGCCGGTGCCGTCAACCACCCCGTCGTCCTCTTTTCCCAACTCGCCATCCAGCTGTACACCCTCCTCCCCCGCTCCCGTGCCCTTTCCGACCAAGTCCTCAACCTCCTCTGGTGGGCCACCACACTCACATTCCAATCCCAATCCGTCCTTCGCTCCCTTGTCCGTATCCTCGCCGACAGACAAGAATACAGCGACGCCAAACGTGTATTCGAGCTCTACGTCGGCCTCGTCCTCAAAGCACGGCAAACAGCCCAGCCCGAGATCTCCCTCCAGCTCCAGCGCCGGCCCACCGACGACGATGCCGCCCACCCTACCGACATCCAACGCCAAGCATCCCAAGCCACCCGCGCCGTCGACCCCGCCTCCCCCGCAACCGAAGCCCTGGTAAAACAAGCAACGTCCGCATCGTACGAAGCGGACGGCGATACCGATTTCGTGCCGACCTTGTTGGCAGGTGCGAAATGGTTGACGGAAGGGTTGAATGAGCCGGAAGAAGCTTGGAGGTATGCGTGTCTCGCCGGGGATGTCGTTCAGATTAGTAAGCTGGCAAGCGCGGATACCAAGCAGCTTGAAGCGAGGGTGGAGGAAGTCAAGGGGATTGTTCGAATGCTCATGGCTAGGAGTGTGTCCATTTTTTTGTTCTATTTCTTTTCATCCAAGAGCTAACAATAAACAAAGACGTAAACCCGCACGAAAGAGCAAACTACCAATCCCAATCCCTCAACCACCTCACATTCTCCACCACCATCTCCCCTACACCCACGTCCCTCTACCACCTCTCACACACCTACGCCCAAGCGCGAAAAATCCCACAAGCGATCGACGCTATCCGCAAGAGTCTCGAGATGGACGAGAAGAATGTAGAGGGCTGGCATCTTTTGGGTGTGTTGTTGACGAGTATGCGGGATTGGGAAGCGGCGAGAATGGCGGTCGAGGCTGGGTGGAGAGTCTGGGAGGAGAGGGATGAAAAGGACCGGCGGATGGAGGAGGAGGGGGAGGGTACGGCGGTGGAAGATTTGATAGGGACAAGACCCGAAATCACCTCTAAAGATTTTGCTGCGCCTTTTACCAACACCACGGGTTCATCACCCCTCGTCCTTCCTACAGGTACACTCCCACCCCTCCCACCCCTCCCCGAATCCCCACCCACACCGTCTTCCAAACTCGCCCAGGTCATCAGGCTGAGAATGACCTTGAATATGATTATCGAAAAGACACTGGGTTGTGAAGAGGCAATGGTCAGGCAGCAAGAGTTGTTTGCATTCTTCTCCGCGAGGTGTTCGCTTGCGGCGGCCACTAAGCAGTCCCAGTCTGGTGGTGGAGGTGGGGGAGAGAAAAAGGAGGTGCCGGATAGGGAAGATGGGTTGGGTGAGAGTTTTGTGAATATCAAAGAACAAGGTGGGTAACTCTCTCCCCCTTTCCTTCTCATTACTGACCCGACTGTAAAAAAAAAAGAAAAAGAAAAAACAGATTCACCGATCCAAATCACGACCACCAGTCCCAACAACGTACCCACACTCGCGACCCCTATTCCACCCACACCTCCATCTCTCGATCCAGCGCCCCCTACAGACGTGCAGACGATCAACGAAAACACACTTGCACCGTTTCGCAGTGTATCCGAAAAAGGTCAACGACGTCGCTCTTTATCTTTATCGTTACGATCCAAGGGTAATAAATCCAAAAACCAACTAGGTGTTTTACCTGCACGTGCTGGTGGTGGTGGTACAGGGCGTACAGCGAGTTTACGTGGCGCAGTGTTATCTGGAGAAGCGGAAAAGACGGCCGAATACGGTGGTGGCGGGGGGGGCCTCCAACCGTTGACATTTGCCGGTGCCAACCCTCGGGACCGCACCATCTCCCACTCCACCGCGCCGTCCATCGTGCCCACAGCCATTCACTCGCACTACCGTTCCTCCCGCGCCCGCCCCTTCCCCCCGCCCGCCCCGCCCCCACCATCCGCACCCTCCAAACCTTCACCCCTCGATACCCGTTCCCCCCAAGAAAAACGTATCCTCAGTGATCTATGGCTAGCTTCAGCCGCGACGTTTAGGCGGTGGGGCAAGTTGGAGCAGTGTTTGGTGAGTGTGATGGAGGCGGAGGGGCTGGATCCTGGGAATGAAGATGTTTGGGTTCAGTTGGGGATGTATCATGTCGCGAATACGGCCATGATGACAATGTCTTCAAAAGCTGGAGCTGGGGCTGGCGGAGTTGGAAAGGGCCAGGAGAAGGAAGATGACAATGACGATGGAGAACAAGAACAAGTGTGGAAACCGGCGGAAGAAGCATTTTCCAAATCCCTTTTACTCAAAACCGACCATCCACCAGCCCTTGTCAATCTCGCCAAACTCTACCTCTCCACAAGCACTTTACAAAACCTGTCGACTTCTACCCCGACCAATCACGCGCCAAAACGTTACCAGGGTGCCGATCTGGCTGAATCGTTGCTCAACCCCTTCACCCAGTCGATTGGATGGGATATCCCGGAAGCGTGGTACTTGCTTGGTCATGTGGCGAGAGTGCAGGGGAGAGAGGAGAGAGCGAGGGAATGTTGGGAATTTGCGTTGGGATTGGAGCAGGGGAGAGGAATTAGGGATTGGTCGTGTTTGAAGAGGTGGCTATAGTTGGTTTTCGTTCTAAATGGAAAAAAAATAAAATAAACAGGTTCTCAAAAGATATGCATGATGGAATATGGCATTTTATTTTGTACAAACGCTATCTGGTTACAAGAAAAAAAAATCCACACTTTTATATTCCTTCCAGAACGCCATCACCTTCCAAGGACACACTTCTCAACCCAATACTCGTGAATCCTCACATCCCCACTCAATTCAGGATGGAAACTGGTGACCATCTTTCTCCCCTGTCTGATCATCACCTTTCCCAAATCGTCCATATTGGGTTCACCTAGTGGCGAGTCGCAAGGTGGCGGTGAAGGGATGTACTCGGCAGGAAGAGTGGCGAGGACTTGGGTCTCCACGTCTGTCTTTGTTGGCGTAAGGCTGTGCACAGCTGGCGCACGGATGAATACGGCGTTGAATGGTCTTGAAGGGTTGGATAAGACGGGGATATCGAGAGCCGCTTCGAATGATTCTAGTTGGTCTAAAAAAAAAAAATTCCTCATCGTTAAAGCTACCGCCTTACACCTTTTGAAGCGATGTGAACGAGAAACAAAACTCACTGCCGTAGAGGTTTCTCCAAACCTTTAAACCTTTAACACCTCCCCAGCCTTTCACACCCTTCTTCTTACCTCCTCCAACCCCATCCTCTTCAGCCATGAGGATCATACCCGCACATGTTCCCCACATTGCTTTTGAAGGGTCTTGCGCAAAAGAGAGGAGAGCAGGGAGGAGGCAAGGTGTAAGTGAGGCGAGATGGGATATGACTGTGGATTCACCGCCGGGTAGGATGAGGGCATGGCATCGCTGTTTCAGGTATTAGGAGAGTGACAACGCCTTCTTTTTTTTCGGAGGAGGGGGGGGGGGGGGAGAGAGGGCGGGTGTGTAAGTGTCATGGAAAAGAGGACGTACAGATAGTTCATCGGCGTTGCGCACAGGAATAGCTTCAATCGTGTGGCCATGGGGACGCAGCCTGAATAACCGTTAAAAATACTGTTTATTTCATTACTAGCGAACATTGAGTTACTGACTTTTGGAGGTAGTAAATGTGCTCAATGAAGGCGCCTTGAAGAGCTTCAAATGGGGCATGAGTAAATAGTAGAAAGTATGGTTCGACAAAACCACCATGATGAAACCTACCGAGTACGCCGATGACGACTTTTTCTGGTACTTGTTCAGGCTGGATCGTCATTTATACTTGCTGACAAGCGCTCTCAATGTGGGTAGTTTAGAAAATGTTCGAGGTAAAGGAAAACAGATAAAAAGGAATCGATCGATTCCAGCAATGATCGAGCTGTCGTTTTTGCCGAGATCGACTCGCAAAAGTCAACAAAATCTCGGATCGCGAATTGCCGACCAAGCTATTGATTTAAATTCACGTACGTACGACATGGAAATTATACATACACCATGGGTATCCCAACATCTAGAAAAAGAGAAACGAAAGAATGGTAGCTAGTCTACAAAATATCACAGCCTGCTTTTAATATACCAGTAAAAGTTGGTAGCTTTTACTTCCGGGCCTTGCCTCGAGTCCCCTTCTTGCCTCGTGGTTGCTTCTTTCGCCTTTCAACACACCTGGGACAGATCCAGTTCCCTGCAGGAGTCTTATCCAGTCCGAGACACCCAATGTGATACTAAATCGCCCAGAGCTGTCAGCAACGCCACAGCCAACTATAAAAGATATGGACTCACCCATTCAATCTCACAATCGTCATCGTCACATCCAATCATCTCGCCATAACTGACCTGCCTACAAGTGCAATACACCTTTGAATCTAGATCATCCCCAGTACCTCCAGTCTCCTCACCAATCTCTACCTCGGCATACTTCTCTCCTCTCTTTGACCTATCGTCATCACCGTATCCCTCGGACTCTTCCTCTTCGAATTCTTCGGCAGCAGGAACGTTTGTACTCGAACGCTTACCGCCTCGTCTTGATGGACGCTTGACTTCAGCCATAGGGGGCATGACCGTGGCGTAACCAAGAGTAGGCGTTACGTTTGCACTTCTCACACCGCTGCCTTCTCTGCTGCCCGTATCCAAGCCCAAACCATCGGTACGTTTTGAGTCGACTGAAAAGGATGGCTGCATGGGGACGTTGCGCTTTTCGTCGTTACCCGTTCGAGATTCAGTATCGGAGCCTCCGTCATCGGCTTCGCGGCGGGCCCTGTTGGCAGCAGCGGCGAGTTGACGGGCAGTACGGGGTTCGATGGGTTTCCCGCCAAAGCCAGAGTTAGAGGCGACAGAGTCGGTAGGTGAAGTCGCTCGGTTTCTGCTTGCGCATCAGACCAGTTGCCGTGTGGAGAACTATGTAGATAGACGTACTGCTTTCTTCGCTTAACAGGCTTCTTCTTCTCCCCGCCAGCACTAGACGACTCATCATCATCCCTTGCCCCCAATTGCTGCACTCGACTCCTCTTCTTCTTGCTAGGCGTATCGCCGACCTTGGTCTCTGACGGTCCCCCGTTTGCGGTATAGCCTCGACCGCCGAACGGAGAATTGGCAGCCCGGGCAACGCGACGAGAATTAGTGACCGGCTGAGGGAAAGGAAGCGTGAGAGATTGAGAGTAGGGAGAAGGTGGGGATGGATTGAGCAAGGTGGAAGATGCAAGGAGATTGGAAATATGTTTTTGGTGATTCAGAATCTGGAATCCGGGGATGAGCAAAAATGTTGCGCGGCCAAGAGAGAACTAACACTTACGCCGTCACAAGCACCGGCTGCTACTCGAATCTTATCATCACCCCCAAGCTTGTACCTTGCAGCCTCCTCTGCAATCTCCTGCAGGAGCTCAAACCGCTTCTCTGGTGTGACATTGGGATCTTGTATCCAGTCAATTAGCGTGTAGAGCTTCTTCTCCAGGCTGACAAGAGTAGCTACATCCGTCTAAATCAGCTTTTACACGCAGCGAAGGGGCCTTAAGAGATGTTCACTTACAGTAGAGTACAGCGCCGAGCTCGTTGAGGTCGCTATGGACCCTTGTGAGCTCGGGTGGGATCTGGTCGAGGGTATCCATGATATCCTGTATGACGAGGAGGTCCTGAGCGTCGTTTGTGGGGGGTGGAGGTGAGGGGGATGGAGGCTGAAGGGCTGTGAGCTTGGGTGGCATTGTGGTGTGGTTGTGTCTGGGTCCGGGTGCGTGTAGGGGAGACTGTATGGAGATTGTATGGGATATGGGAGAATAGGGGAGGAATATTGGGTACGCCGAGCAGCAGATTATTATGGTGGGTGCGGAATGGCAACAGCATCTCGGAGATCACGCACAACTCCGTTACCCACACATCATCCGCCACGCACATAACTCCGTCCCTGATAAGCTGTCTTCCGCCGGAAACTCGGGAAGTGCCGGCTGTCTCTCCCGTCGGTCATGCGTGGACGATCTAATCTCGTGACGATTCGAGGAGCAGCCGTATAAAAGCTCGGGTATGCAGATTACACCTACAAGTTATCCCAGCAAACATCATGTCCAGCGACAAGAGCCAAGTAGCCCCTTACGGCCAGTCCCAGGCCACTCAGTACAAGGCTCATCCTTTTCATAATAAAGGTGATATCACCCTCATCTCTTCAGATGGTGTCCTTTTCAAAGCCGATGTTTGGTGTCTCGCTCATGCCAGGTGAGTTGAGTGTAGCTGGTTAGCTACTAGAAAGTTTTCCATACATTAATTAGAAATCCCTAGTGCCGTCTTCCACGACATGCTAGAAATGTCCAACCCCTCCGTGGCAGATACCTCCACCCCCGAATCCATCTCTGTCCCCGTCAAACCGCCTCACCCATCCGAACCTATCGATATCCCCTTCCCCTCTCGCACCCTTCAGCTCTTCCTTGACCTTAGCCGGGTATCAGATGACGTTATGTTAGCCATCACTATGGAAGAAGCCGGAGATTTACTCTCCTTTTCCCATCTCTATGACTTGAGAGAATTCGTGCTTAAGAAACTCAAGGATCGGGCTATGGACCTTGGCCGACGAAGACCTTGGGATCTTTTAGTCCTTGCTTCGAGACTTGACCTTGATGATCTGGGCGTCTCCGCCTTGGAGGCAATGAATGAAGATACTTTCGTTCGAGGACAAAAGGGAAGCACATCCAATTTCTGGGAGTCAATAGCGCTTTTGCAGAATGGGTGGCAGAGTCGGATCATCATGTCTGTGATTGATAAACCGGAAGGAGGTTCAGTTCGACGTCCAGGATATCCAGACGACTATTCGTACAAGACGGGGTATGTGTTCAAGCTTAGAGATTGGTCGGAAGCGGGAAGGCGGTTTAGGAATACCAGGTTGCGAGATGAGCAGTAATAAAGAAGAAGTAGCTGGATCGGGCGACTGACAGGCCATGTAAGATACGAACAGTTGTCACAAGATGCAGAATGTGCAAAAAATTGTCCCAAATACCACACATTATCACTCTCCCTATGCCCTGACGCCCTCCCATTGTTCACCTATCTGCACACCCCCAGGCAACGGTACCGGCACCAAAACCGTAACTTCCTTCTTTGCAGGCAACACTCTCACAGTCTGCGCCGCATTCTTCATGTATGATTCACATAACACTCCTTGTATCTTAGTTTGCCCTTCCGAGGACCCTCCTGGAGGATCCAAGGGATAAATGGAGACGTTGGGAAGAAAGATTGTGCCCGCGCGAGTGGGAAGGAGTACAATCTCTACTGAGACGTCCTTTTCGAGCTACAGAGAGAAATAGTTAGTCTCATGTTTGCATAGCGGGTTTTGAGGCTTACATCCGGGACGAAATAAGCCTTCTTCTTCCCCAACACTATCCAGTCCTCAGGATTAACTTGAACGTCGTACACCAATCGTTGTGTTTTCTCTTCTTTCGTGAGTTCAGAGGGTAAACCCATCCATTGCGAAGATGTTGAGAGCTTGAGTAAAAAAGCTAGCGGTCGACCTTGGTAAATGAATGTGCTTGGTGATAAAGTTGGAGTCAAAGAGACTGCTGTGAGTAGCTGCATAAATATCGTCAGTTTAGAGTGTATGCTTTTCTCAGACTAGATAGACATACGCGACGTTGAGGGACATCAACGGGGATCTCAAGGCTTCTCCATTCTGGCAAGGTCGCCGACTTGATAGACTTTCGAGCCGTGTTAGTATCGCTTTTTTTGGGAACTTGCGTCACACTTACTTCGCAAAAGGCCAAGCCACTATCGCCCATATCCTTCAGTTCATAACGGAAAAGCTCTTCAAGGGATTCCCCGATAAGATAGCTTCTCCACTTTGAGCGATCGGCAAGGATCTCGCGGACAGCCCGTTCGATAGATGCGCGTGAAGAAGGGGAAAGAGAACGGAAGACGTCGGTAACGCTTGACCGTATTTCTGCAGAATGCCTATTAATGTATAATCTTCTCGCCACTAACTGTAAGGCACATTTAAACCAACCTTCGTCTACTTGGCGATATTTGATTCTTAAAGTCAAGGACGATGCAGGATCTATTGCCTCCCTCAATTATATCTCCTTACATTGTATTAATGCGTAGACTTACCGCCATCCTTCTGTCTTCTTATCTTGAACATGAAAGACAATGGTTGAGTAGCCACAGATACCTACGAAGTAACTTCGATCAGCAATCGATCATCCGATAGAAAGAGATCAGCATACTATGGGATTCCCTCCTTGCTTCCTACAACTCTCCACTTCATATCCACTCCCATCGGGGGCAATCAGCTCGGCAGAAGCGATTCTCAAGATCTCCTTATCATCAGGCGAGACAGTGAAATAGGATAGCAAACTATCACGGCGATCAGCGGATCAGTCATAAACAGACGGAATTCCTCTTGATTTACCAATCGGGTCGGAAAAAGTCTTGAACGTTAATAGTCAGGGGAAGACCCGTGTCGATTGTCTGTACATCCACCCATTGCCGAGCACCTCTGTCCGTATTGTGCAGGAGCACGATGTGGGCCTTCCACGTCTTGTTAGTTCCTGAATAATGACAAGTCCGTTGCTGTTGTCCACTTACTCGCATGTAGTCCGTAGGCGGAAGACCGGCGTAGGGTACACTTATTGTTACTGTTTCTCCAGCTCTGATATCGCCGACTGTAATTAAGCCTTCATCGTCTAAGGTAAGATCTTATACAGCCATTATCAGCAACCTTCCGATGCATCTCGTATTCCGCAAATGGACCCACTAGTCTCACCCCATTTGGCGTCTTCAAGGATGAACCCAACCCCTCTGGTCAGGGATGTCAGATTCACCCTTACTTCTTGCAAGTCGACCTGGCCATTTTTGATATCGAGGACCACGAGAGTGTCATCCGTCAACTTGACTGTAAAGCAGTTAATCGGCCATCACAAGTAACGCGATGACATGTGACAGCTTACTATTATAAGGCATCCTTAACGTAATCCCTAATCCTCCTTCATCTCTTCTGATGATTACCGATCTTCCTGAATCTTTCAGATCATAATTGAAGTTGAGTTGACCAAAAGAGAGAGAGGCTGATTGAAGGTTATATATCCCATGAGTAGAAGTCTAAAAGTCTCTGATCGGTTAATTATTTGGAGATACGGGTATAAGACGCAGCATACCGAACTTGAAAGTCGAACAAGGTTGACGCCCGGATGAAGACTAGTTTCTTTCGCTGAAAAAAGAACCATGCCGCCAGAATGTGGATGGCCCAGTCTGACTTCCACACCATCCGCTTCGACATCCTATCAACTGGTTAGACGTTCGTCTGGCCTTTCTGGTGGATATAACAGATATGAATTGATACTTACAATATCCAACTCATTCGTTATCTCAACATCAACAGTTATCTCATTGCAATCAATCTTTGTCTCCTTCCCCAACAGTCTAATCGAGAACGGCCGGTGGCTCTCGACTGTGATGAGATATTAGGCTCTTTTCTACTTGCGAATTATACGGCACTCACCGTTCCATACCTCATCCACCCTCTTCAGCCCCTCAATCACTTCTTTCAATAACAGATCTTCGTCTTCGTCTCCTGTTTTCCCTGTTTCTCTGACAGAAACTTCTAAATACCCAATCGCCAACTCTCCCCACCCCATGCCATCTTTATCAAGCTTCTTTGCCGCCTTCAGCGCCACACCCAAAGCATATTTTACCACTCTATCCCATACTCCCAATTCCTGACATTCTCTCGCCAATTCTTGAGCTTGAGTGTAAGCTTCATCCC
>NC_026747.1:1137500-1207500 GCF_000149245.1 Cryptococcus neoformans H99
CATCATTCTCTAACCAACGGCCTTGCAGATCTTGCTCAAAAGTCTGCTCCTTTCTCCCCAACATACTCTATCCTTGTTCTTGGTATGCCCAACGTCGGCAAATCATCGCTATTGAACGCCCTTCGCCGAGTTGGCCTGCGCAAGGGCAAGGCGTTCCAGACTGGTGCTCTAGCAGGTGTGACCAAAAAGTTGACTGGAACGGTCAGAATATACGAGGAACCCCAGGTATATGTGTACGATACGCCTGGAGTCATGATGCCCTATCTGGGTAAGGGTGAGGAAGGTGGGGAGAAGGGCCTGAAACTGGCTTTAACAGGTGAGTATTGTGGCGCTTTATAGTCAATTTCTAGCTGAATTCCTTTTGTAGCGGGCATTAAGGAAGACTTATTTGAATTAGATGCCATTTCGGATTATCTCTTGTGGAAGTTGAACCGTCGCTACGTCTCAGAGCCATCGCGTGAGACACATCGTCAGCTCCTAGATATACAACTGGCTGATCTTTCACAGTCCCCTCTTACCTCTCTTCATTACCACTCCCACCCTCCTTCGAACCTACTGACCACCTTCCTACTCTTCTTTCCGCTTTATCCAATCGTTTAGCTGCGAAGCAAAAGGGCGGTGAGGAAGACTGGGAGAGTGTTATGCGATGGTTCGTGCGAGCATGGAGAGAAGGTAAGATGGGAGAATGGACACTGGACGAATTGGTGCCGTACCGACCAGTTGAAGTTTTATTGCCACACGAGGTGGAGAACATGCGCTTGGAAGGAGAAACCGTCGACCTCCCTGTAGCCGGCGTTCCAGAACGACAGATGTCGCAAGTAGAATTAGATGACCATGTCAGTGAGACCGTCACTGCATATCTCTCGACCCTCTCATCTTCAACATCTCTTGAAAACCCAGCCTCTGCCTCTCAGCAACGCAAAATATCCAAGTCTCAGCGTCTTCAAGAAAAGGATGCGAAGTTACGAGGAAAGGGTATCAATGTGAAGAGGAGAGAAGAGTGGCAGCCGGGAGGTGTAGTGAGTGGGGGCAAGAGAAAAGGGATGAGTGTGAAGAGTACCATGGGTGCTGCCGGGAGAGCTGTCAGACGGCGAGGATAAACAAGTGTAAAGAAGCGGTAAAGATTTAGCACCCGCGCACGTCTCATATTTTTCATCACTGATAAGAACCGAGAAATTTCCTGCGTGTATGTATGTACGATTATTCTTTCCTATCCGTATACATTTCCTATTATTTTATACATTGCTCCAAATTTTGAGATATTTAATCAAGAGGATCATAGAACCTGCCATTAATCATTAGTTTCACCAGACTCGATTGGTCATGGTAGACTCACCAGCAAACCAGAGCAATAGATAGGTACGCCATCATCATCACAAATCCTTCAAGATAGTTGGTTCGTCCATCAGAGATGGCGAAATTGACCAGCAAAACTGAAATCACCAAGGCCATACTGTTGGGAAAGCATCAATACCCAGACAGCATCATAGTTAAACACCCCGAACTTACGTTTCAAAAGTATCAAAGAAGAGCAACATTGGCTGCCCGATTGCCCATCCGATAAGAACCAGAATTGGCAATAGACACAATGATACCTGGATACTACTACCAACCGCGATGCTCATCGAAAGATTCAGCTTGTCCTTGACCGATACCGTTACAGCAGTAATATGTTCGACGGAGTTACCGATCACAGGCAAAAGGATCAAACCAACAAACTCTCTTGAAACATTACCAGTGGCGGTGAGACCATCGATGGAATCAACAAGCCACTCGGCAGTGACACCAGCCAGGGCAGTCATTAAAAGCAACATACCCAAAGCAAAATGAAATTTGACCTTTGGCTGGACATGCACCGTGCCGTCTTCGTCGACAATAATATGCTCAGATCCTGCTGATGACACGACAGACTGGCGCTCGATATCCTCATTGGCGACAGATGGTCGGAGGGTATCTGAAAAATTTGAACTCGTCCTAAACGGACTGATAGGTGATGATTGAGTGAATGCGTTATCGTTCTTCTCATTGACTGGGGGAGTTTCGGGGTTTGGAGCATTATGGGGGATCTGTCGTGACTCTCTCTCATTATCCGCTTCATGTCCATCAGCACCCCGCTCCTTCTGCCGCTGTTCCTTCTTCGAAGACACTGAAAATTTCCTGAATTTCCTGAATCGTCTGTTCGACTTTTCCGACCTAACTGATGAAGCAGAAGAACTACTGGAGCTTGAGGAATCAACAATTGAGTCAACCCAATGAGGCCTTGGGAAAACGTGTTCGTGATGTGGCGCAGGGCCGGGAAGTGGATGTCGGACCTTTTCGCGAGGGATCCTGAAAAGATACGCGTGGGCTATTATATCGTAAATGTTTGTACAGAAAAGGGAATGAAATAAAAGAACTTACTGTATAACTGGAAGGTGAGGAACATGGCGTAAACAGCAAGCAAGATGAAGCTCAGACCCCTCGACATCTTGAGCAGGTTGTTTAACTCCTCGCCTTCAGGTTGCGATCCTGCTCTGGCGCTCGAGACAACATCGGAAGTAGAGGGATAGGCGTAGTGATAGGCAGCAGGAAGGACTATCGCCATGAGCTACATTTGGTCAGCAACTGTTCCGACGTTTCAGACGCGACACTTACAGAAATACCCAACAAAGAAATGTGCATCTGCGCACCGATTATGGTGTATAACTGTTCGTGGAATCGAAGACCACCGGCAAAGTAGCTCATACCAAGTACGAGCAATACTGCAGAAGATCAGCGATGCACAACGTCTGATGTAAGATGTCACTTACCATTACTCAAAATGGACCCAACCATACTGGCCTGTACAATATCAAGCTGACCCTTGACCAAGGCCAAAATTGCGATCAAAAGTTCCACGGCGTTTCCGAAAGATGCGTTAAGCAACCCACCCCAAGCTTCGCCAACTCGATGGGCCAGCTCTTCAGTGGCGAAACCCAATCCACCAGCGAGTGGCACAATGGCGATTAAGCTTGTTACAAAAATAGCTATGGGGTTCTGATGACTAAAATGTAAAGCCCAGCTGATGGGAAGAATGATCGGCACCGCAGCGAGGGCAGGTTGAGCCTTGATGGTGTTCTGAATCATCGTTAGTGCCCCGTTGCTGGAAGCAGAAGATATGACTTACGCGAAAACATTGTGTCCAGGTGGGCTCAATGAAGGTCTTCTGTAACTTCTCTTCCTCACTTTCGGGGGGACCCATCTTGGGAGGCAAAGGAATTGAAATATTCTTCAATGGAGCAAGCCTATTTCTCCCGAATGCTGAACCGACGCCCGCAGAGATAGTGGGTGCGCTGTTTGGACGACTGGGAAGGTCGGCAGTACCATGACTCACTGGATCGGCTTCAGAAATCTTGATTGACGGCACGCGGGCATGACCAGGTCGAGATCGAGGTTTCAAGATAGTGCGCAAAGTGGTGGGTTGCTTGAGAGCAGATGCTGAGCTACCAGACTCCTGTTCTGGTAAGACATTTTGCTGCTGCTGACTTGTGGTGTCACCGGTAGTGGAATGATAGCCGGAAGATGTAGGAGTGTTCGTATATATCTGTTGTCGGGGATTGGGGCTCTCTATATCAGGTTCAGGTTCTGGTTCAGCGATAGGAGAGGAAGCCATTGAACGTTTGGCGGTGTAGTCTTGTAAGAATTGAACTGGAAAATAAGAGTAAATAGAAGAGGAAAGAAGGGAAGGGGTGTTATGGGAAGAATGGAGGTTTATATAAGATAGAGCCAGCGGGCGCTTAGTGGCAATAGTGTGGCGGTGGAGGGTGGTGATAAGGAAGCAGCCAGAAGGAGGAAGAAGGGCATCTCCGTCTACCGGCATGACGATGATCAAAGGGATGGCTCTCAGGGCTTGGCACCTTGGCGAGTGGCGGAAGGTGACCGAACCCCGAATGATTGTTCATCCGGCTGTTCACTCCTCAGTGCTCTATCTGTCCCATCGTGCTTCATCCTTTATTCTCCTTCCATAACATTGTCAGCTTGTCGAATACCATGCGTGTTGAGTACGTGACAGGACACTTATTATTGAGAAGTGCGAGTCGTACTGGTTGCTGTTGAAGGGTATTGTTGCAGCCAACGAACAAGTTGCCACCAACAGCTGCTGATGCCATACAATGCTGTGTAGTGATGTCATCATCACCGCAGCAGCTCTGCCCCAAGATAAAATAGGCATGCAAGAACATGGCAAAAGCTAATAATAGGCTTCCTTGAAGCGACACCTAAACATCTCCGTGCCTGATGCTTCATCCCGAACAGAATGCGTGAAGAGGGATGGGACGAATGGAAGATCGAGGATTGAGCGGCAATAAACGAATGAAAAAATCAATGCAAAATATCAGTTCGTCCAATATAACTAAAATGCAGTAAAACCGTGAAATCCTGTACTTATTTATACATATTAATCTCTCCATCCTGGAATTTGGAGAGTCTATGGATCTTCCCCTATTTCTTAGCTTTTGACTTTGCTCCTTTGGCTGCCGTCGGTTTTGATGCAGACTTGCCCGCGGCTTTACCTTTCGGCTTTACAGCCTTGACCAATTTATCCTGTAAAGGGTCCTCCTCTTCGCTCTTATCCTCCTCCGGTTCATCCGGCACAGGCTCGTCTTCCTATATGGAACGAGAAGTCAGATGATAGCTCGTAGGATCACAGCACAAACGCACTTCAAAAACATCCTCATTGTCGGGCACTGGTCCAGTATCAATCTTCTTCTTTGCTCCCGCAAACATATCACCCTTGTGGAACGCGATGGGGTGATCAGTCTTGTTGTACCTGCCGAAAGTTCAGCTTCCTGTTGTTGATACGAATGATACACGACTTACTGTCTGGTGAAGGACGCCTTCGTGGCGCTTGGGATTTTCTTCAAGATATCCTCATCCCGCATCGTATCGACACCAAGTTCGACAAACGCATCCCAATCGTCTTTGCCAAGATAATATTCGTCCATATACTCAATCGTCTCTTCCACCGCCGCCTGCATGATAATTAGCAATAATGAAGTAGCGCACTAATGAGGTACTTACAGCACCACGATCAATGAGAGGAGATACAATCTTGCTGGCCAAGAGAGGCATGTACTGCTCTCTAATCTCTTCTCTGCTTCCTGACACTCGCAAACGCATACGAATCTGAATATCCGTAAGCTGTCTTTGAAGTTTGTTCTGCTTCGAGTTTTGCCCGAGCCATCTAGATCATTGTTAGCATCATACTGATAGGTCGGCTGATCGAAGAATGGCATACTGAGGGAAAGCAGGACCCCAGCTGCCCCAACCGCCACCCTGACTCCTCATTGCACCATACACGTGCATGGCAGGCTTTACCGTGGAAGCTACAGCATGTAGCGGTAACAGAGACCAATGCTGCTCCGAGCCGTGAATCATGCGATCAATCAAATCACCGTCGGATATTGAGTCTGCGGCCTTGGATACTAATTCAAGGTGCTTGAGGTTCTTCTCAGGACCGTCAAGGTTGTTTAAGGCAGTAGGGTTCGTTTTGAGGTAATGCTCCTGATATACAGCGATGAGCTCTACTTGTCCGTGTGAAGTTTCTCCTAACTTACCTGCATGAAAAGAGGCACAAAGCTGAAATCGTGGAAGTATAGCTCCATTCTATCACCCAACGTTTCTTTGCTATTTTTGGAGAAAGCATATGGGCCTGTGAGTTTATCGATGATAGTAAAAGGCGTCATGATTGTGTTCTTCTCATTGACCTTGACCCTACAGACGCGAATGAGCTTAGTTCAAGGCCCAAAAACGTCAAAATGACTTACAAATGCTTTCCTTCGTCAAAATTCATCTCACTTTTACCAAGCTTAAACGTGGAGAGCATGTTCAGAACTTGACGGATATCAGAATTGACCCCCTTCACAAGCTCGTCAACGACGTTGGGTGGAATCTTGAGCTTTTCCCTGCGAAGCAATATTAACTCGTTACCAATTAGTCTACAAACTTAACGTACTTGTGCAAGATAGACATAATTCTTGAGCGAATCTCATTTGGCTGGGGCCTGTCTTGGCAATCAGCTCACCACAGAATATAAAACAAAACGAGGAATTACCTCCTGAAAGTCATGTTGAAAGTCGTGCTCTGTAAGGGCTTCATTTTTTGTAATGTGCGATCGTTACAGATCAAAATCATTGGGATCTGCCAAAAAAAGGATCAATGAATGGTCTGAAGGACATTCAGCGCGCTCCACTTACCTTAGTCTTCTTGATCAAGGTGTTCAAAGCGCCGACACCACCTCTGTCACCCGCGGACATTCCATCCACTTCGTCCATAATCAAGCAGGTTCTAGAGTCAATCTTCAACCCCGCGGCATTTATCTCCTGTAAGTTCGTCAATGGTATTCTCTTTTCTGAACTTCATTAGATGACTTACACCAACCCCCTGACCCTTGAAGAACCCATCCAAACTCTTGTTATCGACATTTGTTTCATTCTCGATTAGCTTCTTGCTTCGAGTATCACTCGCGTTCAGTTCTAACGGAATGTAACCGGCCTCTTTTGCCATTAGATGAGCAGAGGTCGTTTTGCCTATACCAGGAGGACCAGAAATGAGAACAGCGCGATAAACACCCATACCATCTTTGCCGGGTTTCTTGAAATTTGCCTTGTAATTCTTTTGCCTGTGACTATATCAACCATGAAATGTCAAGCGTAAATTATAGTCTTACCAATCTTGCAGCCATTGACCCAGACGTTCAACAGGAGCTTTGTTGCCGCAAATCTCCTTCAAACTAGTAGGAGCATACTTGGTCGTCCACAGCTGGGCTGATGCAGGACCCGTTTTCCTACATAACAGTCAGTGTCCGAGATGCACCAAGAAAATATGACAAAGCTCACTTGATAGCCATACCTTGCCCTTCCAGAGCTTTCTGTTTCCTTAATCTCTCCTTTTCCTCTTTTTTTTCCCTCTCTTCCATTTCTTTAGCCTGCTCCAAGATCTTCTTCTCCTCCTTCTCCCTTGCCTTGGTCGCTTTCTCCATAGCCGCCCTATCCACCGCTCCACCAGGTCCCTTGCCAGAAGATCTTTGACGAATAAGTTCAAGGAATTCATCTTCGTTAATCATAGGAATTTTCTTCTCCTTGACTTTGTTGAGTTTGGAGACACCAGCGTTTTCGCCGACTACGACGTAAGAAGTTTTCCCAGAAGGGGCCGTGGTAACTTTACTGTAGCCAGGGCCTTAGCATTCGAGTTACTGTATTATAATAAAAAGATACTCACCCAGAATACCGTCTGACGAGCTCCTGCGCATCCTCCCTTCCCAGGCTCTCCATCTCTCCTGTGAAAACAAATGTGAGGCCTGCAAGACAGTCAGGGGCACCCTCAGGGATTTCTTTGGATCCCGGAGCTTTAGGACCAGCAGCACGCGCTGCTGCAGCCGCTCGCCAGCTGTATCCAATCAGTTTACGGGCATGGCATCATGGGAAGAAAGACAGAAGACACACTTAAACTTTTTTTCTTCCTTCTTCTCTGGTTCTTCCTCTTCCATCTTAGAAATCTTAGATGCGGCCGGTTTCGTGACTGGTGTGGACTTCTTAGGAACAGCAGGAGACTTTTTTGCAATTGGTTTTGGCTTGGACTTTTCCCGCGGCTCGTCTTCATCGTCAAAATTATACTCATCTTCGTTATCAACATCCATCGGCTGTAGGGACAGTGAGTGAAGGTAACCCAAAAACATAGACGACTTACATCAAAATTGTCGTCGTTCTTCCTTTTTCCCTTCTTGATGCTCTTCGTGCCTTCATCATCAGATTTCTTCCCATCTCTTCCTCCTAGACTTTGTCTCTTCGGTTGCGGTTTGTAATTCTCTTCCTCAGACTCAGAGTCGCTAAGGATTTTGCGCTTTGCCAATGCAGGTTTTCGTGTCACAACTGGCCTGGAAGTAGCCCTGGGTGCGGATTTGGCGACAGATTTTGATCTGGCAGGCGCGGGTTCATCATCCGAAGAGAGCACAATTGCTTTCTTTGGGATCATTAGCCCTTGTCCTGATTTGAGACAGATGATAACGAGACCTACTGATCCACAATGCTTTGATGCAGTGCTGTTTGGTGCAGATGAAGGAGGACCAGCCTTGGAAGATGATTGCGTCTTGGCGACCTCTTCAGGCTCGTCGTCGCTGTCATTAATTGTAATCGGTTTCTTGCCTGAGCCGGTTTTAGTTGCTACTTGCTTTGTTACACTAGTCTTCTGCGAATTCTACACCATCGTGTCAGATTCAAATGAGATATCGTCCTGCGCCAAAAGCATACTCCTGGAGTAAACTGATACGCGGCGCTGGTTAGCAGGAGCTGTACACGTGATGAGGAAGACGTACGAAACCACGAATGTCCTTGCCAGCCGGCTTATCAGACTTGCTGACAGGCTTCTTCTTGGGAGAGTCTGCTTTCGACGACATTTGTCCGAGTGCTGTCCAAGACCCAAGATGAGTTGACCAAGAAAGTAAGTAAAAATGAAAGTGATTCTAGGTGGTGGCGGACGCGTTTGCTAATTTCAACATCATCACCTTTCGCGTCGTACATAATAATAATAATACCGGCACGGGCCATCCATCGCTCGGCGCGACTCGCCGCCTGCGCTAGACGAGAAGACGGAGAAGAAGATCACGCAGGGTGAAGTAAATAAATATATGTCGGCAAGGTGTAGACGACAATCTCTTGATAAAAGACTATAACAGCTACGCTCCGCTATAAGATGCCTCCCACTGCAAAACGACCTCGTCAGAAGTCACCACGACCTGAAAATCCTGAAGCGCGACCTTGCGAGTCGCCAGACCCAGAAGCGAGCGCATCACACCTTGTCTCTTTCCTCAGTGGTTACGCCGACCACCAATCAGATGAAGAAGAAAACGAACACAATCTCGACGACGATGATGCAGACAGATATGAGCCGTCGGACCAGGAGGAGGATGCGGAGGACGGAGTTAATGGGGAGGAGGAAGAGACAAGAGTTACGCCTCGCAAGATGGGTCTTTTACCAGCATCAGTGACAAGCACACCTCGATCTAAAAGGGGAACACCCAAAAAACGCAAACCCGGATCGATCACTCCCACATCTCGAAAAACCCCTGTCAAAACCCCTAAGCGGCCACCTCTGCTTGCCCCAGCTGATGGTGAGGAGGAGGACACGGGGATTATCAGAGCCTCCAAGGCAGACGGGTATTTTACACTTATGGCGCAATCATCGAAAACGTCCGGGAACAGCTATTCCCTTTTGGCCGACCCTCTATCAAAACAGGCTTATGAAAGATATATTGCCGAATCATCAGAAGTTCGCGCTACCTTAATACCGCCAGAGACATTCACGGGCAAGTTCCATCAATGGGAGAAAGAACTTGAAGCAGGCTTCAACCTCCTTTTCTACGGTTTCGGTTCCAAGCGTCAAGCATTGAACCTATTTGTCCATAACCGTCTTGCCAAGAAAGGGCATGTAGTTGTAATCAACGGCTTTTTCCCAGGTTTAAGTATCAGGGACGTTCTCAGCGAAGTTGAAGATCGGTTAGAGGTACCGCAAAATGTCTCTGTGCCAACTTATTGCTCAACTCCTCTAGAGCGGGCTGCTCATCGCATCTACGCCTATCTCCTACCGCCTGCTGCTATACAACCATTCTCGCAGAAGCATTGGCCCACTGCTTCGGCTCCTCTCTATCTCATGATACATAATATCGACGCACAATCCCTTCGAACGCCCAGATCTATAGCTACCCTGTCTCTATTAGCTTCATCTCCGCGAATCCATATAATAGCGTCTTTTGACCACGTTCATACCCCGATTATTTTCTCAACATCTTTTTCCAACTCACCACCCCATTCATATCCTGATGGTGGCTGGATAGGTACTCCCCAAAAAGACAGGGGTTTCAATTGGATACATCACAGTCTCACCACTTATGCCCCCTATGATCTCGAACTATCCTATTTGCGCCTATCAGCACAATCCCTCACACCTTCTGGCTCTGGAACAGGTGGCATATCCGAGGAAGGTGCTCTTCAAATCCTCAAATCTGTACCTGTCAAGGCAGCTCGATTGCTCAAACTCACTCTTACTCAACAACTCTCTCGTCTACCATCTCATCCAAAATGGCATGTGGCTTATCCTGCCCCTTCCAGCGGCAGCGGTATTGCTCCGCCCTTTGCAGTGGACGGATATTTATTGAATAAAACTGCAAAAGATAAGTTTATTGCTACGGAGGATGAACGTTTTGAGGCGTTCATAGGAGAATATAAAGATCACGGATTGGTGGCCGAAGCTAGTGTGGCCAATGAGGTAGATGAAAACCATGATGGAACTGTAGCCGAAGGAAGGAAGGAAGGAAGATGGTTCTGGGTGCCACTAGGCAAAGCAGCAATTGAAAGAATTTTGCAGAGTATGGAGGACATAGAAAGCTAAGTATGTAAAGGCTATGGTATCGTGATATCGAGTCGCTGACCGGCTATCAAGATGTTTCCGATATAGAGATTGTGTTATAATGAATGATGTGAGGACAAGGAGGAAGATTGTTCGGTTAAGTGTACCGGAAACTGTAGTTGATAAGTCAAACTTGGCATTTTAATGTATATTCATTCTCTTCCTATTCAACATAATAATAACTAAAAAGACATGGGAAGCCCAAAGCCTATACAACAACTACCCTGGATCTTCTTTTTTTTACAAACGGCTGCCGATCCTACACACACTGCTTACTCCCGTCGTTCAGTCTCCAATCCTCTCATGCCAACATCCAATAACATCTCGAGACCACCTCCCGATCGATCTCTTCCATCGCGACCAACACCAGCGGCCATTCCATTGTCCTTTGGACTGATTGACCTGCTCCCACCACCGCTCCTCTCCTTGTCTCGGCCTTCAGCAGCGTCTCGAAGGGGAGGAAGGTCTTGCGCCGATGGCCGTGGAGGAACACGAGAGGTGGGGTTGGGGTGGAGTTGCCAAAATCGAGGTCGAGCATCTTCTCGCTCCTTTTCGTACCCATGCCCGTATCCATGAGCAACAGGCCGTGGAGGAGGCGGCATGAATTCGCTCGCCGTCTGTGCGGGGGGAGAGGCAACACCAGCGGAAGATGAACGGCCAGAGTCGCGAGACGTGAGAGACGGTGTACGCTCAGGCGACCTGTCTAGTTCTTCAGATCGTGGTACTGGAGGTTGCTGAGGCTTGGGAGAAGTGTTAGACATGGCCAAGGCTGTTGATGGGGGAGCAGGCATGACAGGCACGGACATGGCACCAACGGCAGCTGCCTGGTGTAAAGAAAGTCGAGCCTGGAGGACAGTAAGCCGAGTGTGGATCATAGCTGATAGTCGCTGGAGATCGACATCAGTCTTTGCCCGTATACATAATATGCACTCCACTAACCTCCTCCTCGGCCTTTTTGGCCCCAAGAATACTCAACAGCAACTCTCGATCGCCTTCACCACTTTTTCGGAATGAGTCAAGTATACTCGCCAGCGAGGCAGGAGGTGGTGGCTATTTTCAACCGATTTATCAGTGCTGCGCACGCCAAGAACCCGATTAAACTCACCAATTCTTCGTCCCACCATTTACCACCACCCATGCCACCAAAAGCCATGGACAATGATACGCTCGGGGTCTCACTGGCATCTCGTCTAGAATGAGGCGGGCTGGGTGGGTACTCCCCCTTTGCATTACGGACAGGTGAGCGGTCAAGGCGGCGGGATTTTGTGCGGTAATCTTCCGCGTGATGAGAGGGGTGAGAATGGGTGTGAGGATGCAGAGTGTAGGGGTGAAAGCGGGAGGAGGGTTGGGGAGAGCGTGAAGGACCTGCTGAGGACATTGTGAAGAGTGCGTGAAGAGTCGAATAAGAGAAAGACGGTGGGAAAAGGATCTGTGGGAGTCTATATATCTTTATATGAGAGGCTGTCTTTGCCAGCTTGGCGCCAAGCTGGGATGTTCTGACGTCGAAGGCAGATGTGCTGATGCGTGAGATAAGATTCGTAGGTACAAGCAGTGGGGTTGGGAGTGAATGGAAGGATAGGGTACTTGGGCTGGCGGTTTCGAGCACTAAGAAGAGGAAGAAATGGACAGCTTTATGCGATGATGTTTTTGCATCTCGCAAGGACTAAGAAAGAGTCTGTGGTCAATACATGGAAATGCCAAGCGCCAAGAAAATGCGAAGAAGCCTAACCGCTAACAATAGATCATTAGATTCCGTTCATTCCAGTTTCTTGGGACGCACCCTGACGTCTTCCCGGGTTTTCAGCCAAGCTCCCACCAAAAAAAGACCGCCAGATTTGGCAGGCGGCGATCTCCACTACTGCGGTTAGTCGCCCGTCCCTGATTCCATCCGACCCGCGGTCTGGCCCCCTCGACGCGGACAACCGTGGCTCCAAGACCTAAGACAATCCAAGAAGAGCTATGCGGAATTACCGTTGCACGCTTTATATTCCCTCCCTTCCGCTCCCCCCTTGAAGCTAATGGTACTTTGAATTCCCCAGCAGACAGTTGTATACGTCTATTTGTGGATAGAGACTAAAAGCATTGCCCCATGTATGATGCTTGATAATGCTCGGAATTCACAATGTTCGGTGATGTTATCGCAGGCCGCAATTTGCGGTTCACAGCTCGTCAGCTAATCCCACTGCCCTGCAGGCCGCAAATAGATCTCTTGATCTTGGATCGTTTTTGGCGGATCGTTGGGTTTTATTTCGGGCGCCTCCTTACTACTACTTCGGGTAATTTTGACAGGACAGTCTGGAGATAACAACGTAGGGCACCTCTTATTAATAAGCCCTTGTGCCTTTAGTTTACATAACTCGTTCAAATGATATTGTCGCGCGTGCACGATTGCAACATAACAAAAAGCAAAGTGCAACGAAAACGGGCGTCTTCTCTAATAACGCGCTTCCTTTTTGCCGTCATTTTTAAAATACTTTCTATCCCGTATTCAAAAACATCATGGCTTCGATCGGTTCGTGCTCTTCAGATCCTCTTTCTCATCTTTCAACTTTCCCCTATAATCCTACAGGGTCGATGCTGTTATCTCCAGACCGTCCTGTGAAAATTGCCCAAAGTAGTAGGAGGGAGGTGTCCCGAAGGAAATAGGACGGGTGCCCGAAATAAAACCCATCGTAGTCATTCATTTCGCGTCTTATCTATTTTTGTTTCAGGCACGTACGCTAAGATAGCGCAATCATACAAAGGCAATCAGAATGGCGAAAAAAGAGTAGCGGAACACAGAGCACACGCGAGCTGCAAAAGGAGAGGATAGCATGTATTCTATTTTCATCGTATTAAGGGTTCTAACCATACACTGAGATTAAAAATAGATAAGCAGGCTCTTCATCCAACAAACGCAGATAGGCCTTTTTCTAAGGAAACTCGACCATCTTCAAATCATCAAACCTTCAGCTAATAACTGTTGCGCATCTATGATCCATCGTCGATTGCTGAAGGCGGTACGGGAGGCACGAAGGATCGACGCGATCCTGGGTAAGTAAGTAATCACATGGCAAGGTTTTCGTATATATATGGTTTAGTTGTTTGACGACGACAAAGCTGTTATCTTGCATTATTGTGACAGATAGCGATCTCGACATGGATAGGCAGTATTTTTTTTTTTTTCGGAATCATAAAGAATGAACGATATTTAGCAGACATTCTGGCATTACTCTCAAAAGCAGAGATCTAAAGCGAACTTGCGACTTCAATACAAGTCACTTCATCTCTACTGGACGGCAGAACAGCAAGGCCAGAGGTCTTAGTAATAGACCCCAATAGAGTCTCCAGACACTGTCTTCCAGTAGCCCCAAAAGCCCTTCGACCCAGACCTCATCAAACATAAGCATAGCGATGTCCGTCAATCTGGCCATTCTAGCTTTCTGTCCAGGCAAAGTTAGTTTGCTGCTAATACGTGAATGTTATCAGATCTTACTTACTCCCTAATGCTCTTTGCCACTTGCTCACCGTTGGCCCAAGCTACCAAAACCCAAATTCTGACTCTCTAACACCCACATTTTTGCATTTCTTGCCCGTCCTTCTCGCCCGCCTACAATGATATTGCGGCAGCTACTTTCGGGGCTTTCGTCACATCTTGTCTCATACCTTGCTAGTATAGAAGACTTAAAAGACAAAGAAGGTTCAGATCAAGATTTGCAATGATCAAGGGGATTATATGACTTGGAGAGTGACCAGGGATAGAAGCCATGTTTGGAGCTCTGAGACGGGTAATGGCATCCTCGAGGAAATGAGAGATAAAGCGGTAAGATTAGTGAAGAGAGGCTGAAAAGGAGAGCCAACTGAACAATTAGAGGGATAAGGGCCTTCATTGGATGGGCCCGAGAAAATTGCACAAATGACAGAAGTGACCATGGGAATTTTATGATAGACGCTGGATTGGCCAACTTCAGGGATGCAGCCGTGACAGGTATTGTCTCGGAGCGTGACCGCACACGAGGAAGGTCCAGACCGGTAATGATACAAGGCGTTACGAGGACCAGGGCTTGAGAAATTGAAGTTGAAACAGAGGTGCTAGGGCCGGCTTGGGATCGAGCTTCTCGGGTCAATGTAGTCATCGTCATGAGTTGCTTCTTTCGATAGACTCCTTATATTACCTGTTTTCTAGAAACTGGATACCCTATCAAATATAGATAGCAGCAAATTTGAGCAAAGGTACAATACAGAACGTCAGCGTAAATAGACGTCGTTCACGTTCCATCTTTAGGTATTGGTGGCGATCAAGTTCCGATAACATGAGTTTCGTCCAAATTTTGAGCTTCCAGGATCCTTTGTCTTCACCTCATGTCAACTTGAGGAATGTCAAGCTGCTGTAAAAGGATTCTTATAGAACTTAAGAGGCTCACTGGGCTTACTTCCGCAAAAAAAGATGAATCATTTGATGGCTTGAGTGTAAATCTACAGCTAGACATCCGAGCTCGTCGTGCCTTTCCCAAGTGCTCTTGAGGACAATACGCGGGTTCCAATAGTCAAGAGTACTGTGAATGATACCACATTCATAGTATCCTGGGTATCCAGTGTCATAATCAACCATAAAGTTCAGCATCGGCTCCTAAACCCCCGCTCCATCCTTCGGTTGTCCCAAAGAGTCCTTCCCACGAAACAGGCTCCTGTACCTGGACAACGTCCTCTACATAATGATATTAGCATCCTATTAATGCATGGCAGAGGGTAGATCGGTTACTTACGCAAATTGAGCACATCCAGAACCACTCCGGCCAAGCTTCGAGCATCCCCTCTATTGTCACCCTCGACACACCATGCGGCAATGGCACCATGAGGTATTGGCGCTTTTTCTTCCGAAAGAGCTGTTAATAGCCGTCGAGTGAGACCAGCCGCAGGAAGGAATGGTGGGTAAGAGGAACTCATGCTTCTACCGGAAGCGGCTGGCTGGGAGAGGCTAAGTGATAGCGGCGGTATATTCTGTATTTTTTGTATCTGGCTGGGGAAAGATGAAAGCCCCGGGGGAACTACTCGCTGATATGGTATTCTAAATCCACCAGAGTTAGTTTTTAAAATAGTCGAAATGCACGAGTAACTTACAAGAGCTGGGCATCGCCTTGAATTGCTGAATCCAGACTTGTAAGGACAAGAACCGCTCCAAAAGCGTTGGAATTGACGAAATTTTTCAGCAACGAGACATGACGATCCTTCTGGGACTAGTGGTAGACTGATGGTCAGTTTATCTCTCGCACAGAGGATAATGACTTGCTTTTAAGGTTGGTGACCTTTGTTGGATGACATACAGCTGGCTTCCCTCTTGGCCATAAACTATGCAAACTAGTCAGCAACTTGCCAACAGATTTGGAACAGCTGTACCTTCAAGTCCGCCAGTGACAATGTCTCCATTTTCCTCTCCTCTTCCAGCAAAAGGGGTGACAGTATCACCCTTACCCACAAAACCCACCCTCTTGAGGCCAAGCGAGAAGATCAGTAGGTCCGCAGTGAGTTGAGGAACATTACCCAAAGACACGACGGGCTATGCCGGTAAACCTCATCAGCCTATCGGCCGCTCCTCAGCATAATACAGAACTCACCAGAATCAGAGTCGAAGAGGCAAAGCTCGAAGGTGTGAAACCCCCACAAGGGGTGAAATCGGACATTGGGTGCTCTTACTGTTGCTAAACGCTAATAGGTCTTAGTTTCCATGTACTGCGCCAACAGAGGTTCCTTGATGCTCTATTTCAATTCGATCGGATCCGCCTCCGCCTTGTTATTGGTTATCGAGGTTTGGCTTTTCGTTGTGTGGAATGGGGAAAGCGAGTTCGTCGATTCCGTCGTCACTTCCACGCGTCGTTGCTACTGCCTCCGGGAATATGATGGCGTGGAACTTATCATACCTATGACATAAGTAATGAACTCGCCAAATAAATAACTTTAATATGAGGTATTTTTCGGTGCCCCACACGAAAATTACAGCAGTTCCAGGTCAGGGATTACTTTTTGCGTTGGTGGCGCTTCATTTTTGGTTTTGCTTTGGCTTGTCTCTCCCGATCTCCGCCTGTCTTGGCAAATAAATTCGCCGACCGTTGGCGCAGCCATATCTATCCGGAGTTACTACCGACGGAATGTCTCATCTTTCCCCCAACCTTAACCCTTCGCAAGATGTTTCCTCCACAGAGGGGGCTGTCTCTGTCCCCAAGGAACCGTCCGCTCCTGATCGTACGAGCGAAAACTGGCTGAAGCGCAGTGCCGATTCGTTGGAAGCCAATGATTCCAAAAGACCAAAGTTTTCGATCAAAGGTAAAGAAAAAGAGGTTGAAAATGAGCGCCCAAGGGTTACGATCAACTGGAAGAATGATTTGGGTCATAATGCTCGCACGGCAGAGCGGATATTGATAGCATGGATGTCAGTTCCTGAAAATTGGGAGGCTTGGAGGTCAGCTCAATATGATCGGAGGCTCAACCACTTTGCAGATGTTATCATACGGCAGAAATTAATTGAGGCTGGCACAAGAGGTGATGAGCGATCGTCCGGAGCAATCCTTGCAAAGATTGAGAAGACGTATCATGATTTCAAGGCGGCATACAGCGTAGCGGAACGAGGCGACAACACTCTTACCCCTGAAGAAATTGAGAGGGGTATCACCAACATTCAAGGTTAGTAGATATAACCAATCCTTCGGGTATGAAGCTGATCCGAGAGAAAGGAGCTATTCTTTCGTATTGTAAATATTACTACGAGCTTTTCCCTGCCCTCTCAAGCACCGTAAAGGAAGGCAACACTCAAGCCTCCAACCCAGTTCCCCTTCGTAATCCTACCGAGTGTCCTTCCGTTGCAGAGGCCGACAGCCTTCAGTTAAATGCTGATGCTGCGCCAACGTCATCATCCACTTCTGCCATTCACAAATCCAACCCTAATGCTGTATCCGTTACGATACGCGGGGTGCCCACGAGCAGTGGCACGTCTGTTGGCCCTTCTTCTCGCGCGCATAGGCAAAGCCTACCCCCGCATTTCACTCCTCCCCCCAGTTCTGAAGCTGGTCCTTCTCGCCCCATCAATATCACCCAGCGTGCCCCTCCTCCACATGTATTACTTTCATCCTCTTCGTCCTATCCTCCAGACGCCCAGCACTGGCAATTAGAATTGGAGTCACGAAAAATTACGTTGGAAGAAGCCAGACTGAAGATGGAACGGGAAGAACTTGAAAGAAGGTGTGACCTGGAGCTTCGAAAACTCGCGTTGGAGGAAAAGAAGCTCAAATTTGAGCAAGTAGACCGGGACAGAAGCTACGAAATCCAACGTCGAACTGTTCATGCCAAGATGACCTATCAGATACTGGAGACTTTGGAGAAGGTCGTAAACCTAGGACTCAAGGACTGGAAATTCGTAAAACATCTTTTCTTCTTTGATGAAGAGATGAAAGAACTTTGGAATGGAGAAAGCGAGGAAGAGATGGATGATGTCTTGTCGGAAGACGATGCTGGCAATTATGACCGAAATGCCGGACAAAGTGATGGATAGCAAGTTGTGTTCGTGCCCGTTGTCCTTCTCTACTTATACCAGACAGTAGGTTTGTTTTTCATGTGATATTCCCAGGCACCAGCTCACTTGATAGCAGCTCCGTTGACATTTTGTTGGATGTCATAAACTACACTGTTTACTCCCTTTGTTCATCGCAATGTTCAGCTCCCAATCCAGACAACTTCACTTAATCATGGCATCTGGCATCAACTGTGAGCTGGCCCTAGGAGAGCCTTATTTGCCGAGGAAGAGACACCGCGTAAAAACACTTGTCAACTATACTTGAAGTTCACACTTCGTTCGTCGCTATGACATCGTTGGTTGTCGTATTGGGAATCATCTGCTCCAGAACTTCCGAAAATTGCACAATCCCAATACTATTCAATGCGGTGCCCGATGAGTATTACTGGTTGTGCTAAGTATGACCATGTACCGTTCGGTCCATCATGTTTTGGAGTTGCTTGATGCTCGATGGCGTCCGATGAATACGGTATACAGTGAGATTTACGTTTGTGTAGTAGTAAGGATATCAAGCAGGAAATGGTCTAAATGCAAGATCCCACGCGGTAAACTGTCTACGTTTGCAAGTTTGCTAACCATGAGGCATGGAGTAACTTCATACCTCGCATCACAGACACACAGTATGCGCGATATGTGTACTCTACTCGGCGCCCGTCTTCATTTTCTTATTCAAACGGTGATGAGAGGATGGTACAAATCAATAGGACTGAATTTCTAGTTTTACGGCTGCGCGTAGTCCATTGACAGCCAGCAAGTAAAATCGACAATCTACAGTAGCTCCTGTTCCTGACGGTTTACGAGGGATTTCACTCTCTCAAATTCCAAAGCCACCAAGATCAAGCCTTCATAGCTCAAACCTCTCCTCTCCTTTTTCATCACCTACCTTTCTGCCTCTTCCCACATATCACTTCGCTAAATATCACGATTCATCCAATTCGACTAGGCCATTCAGGCGACGACTCTTGCGCGAAAGATGACATAATCCTTCACGTTATTATCCTGTGCCTTCCGGGAACACTTGCTAACAGACTGTAGTAAGAAGTTTGCAGATGGCGACCTAAAGGAGAAGAAATTCGATAGGGAGACGGGGACGAGGTCCGAGTAGGGGTCTGTGTCGAGCCTAAGTCGATACTATCTGATAAGTTCTGCCTGCGCTCAATCTGAAATGATGCATGGCTCCCAGCCAATTTGAGTACATTTAAGTGAATTCAAAGCTCACCGCGACCATGTTAACTGTAACTGCTCACTCTCATGCGGCATCTACTAGCTGTCTTGGTGATTTCGGTGATGAAGCCGATCGTGCTTCGTATGCAACAAGCTGCGCTGTCCGCAGCTGCTTATTGCTTGTCGGCTATGACATGCCATCGGCATCACCGGCCTAAATGGCACGCAGCCAATCATCACGTCACCTGTATTTCAGTTGTTGCTGTTGTGCTCTAATAGGCTTCATTGATGAGATTTTAGGCCCTCACCTCTCATTCAAGCCTGACGCTGAAGTGTGGAAAATTGAGGTTGAGAATTCAGTAGTAGGTTTAGTGGTAGATCACTATGTCACTGCAGAAGCATAAGCAAACTTCTTGCTTTACCTCCTGTGAGGCAGTTGCCGTTTTATAATGTTTTTTTTTTTTTTTATGACCTTCATTTCCTGTTCTGCAAGCTGCTGTAAGTTATGAAGAATGATGTATGTCATTCTTCAAGGAACAAGGGCGAATGTAGAAATCTGAGGTCTGAAGCACAACCGGTGGTCAACAACTACTGGTGCTTTTCGGGGAAATAAAGCATCATTCAGTCACTGTGCTGCGGCGCTACTACCAGTACTGTACTACGCACCACAATAGTGCTGACTATTAGCATAAACCGGTTACACCACTCTGCGACCAACAATACATACTACAAACACTTTTGGTGGAAGCCATGATTCCTACGTAGTCTGTCGCCGTAGTGATGGGGTGAATAATAAGGTGATGGGTGCAATTTTTACTCAGAAGAAAAGTGTACAACGAATAATGCAGCATGCAGCACTGAAACCCAAATTCTGCAAGTATTTTTCGCCTTATCAACTTATCTGATATTCGACTGACGGTCAGTGGTGCGATGGAGAATTAGATAAATTCGGACCCCACCCATCCAGAAGACCGATTTACATCTTGCGGCCATTTTTTTTCGTCGTTGCCGTTCTTCACATTCCATGGCGTTCCACTTCGTGTTGCTAACACCTGATAAATAACTGGGGTGCCAAGGACGGAGGAGCTCATAGCTGCACCAGCGACGGAGTGTAGTAGTAGTAGCGGGACCGAGGACGGATGTCGGCGTTTGTCCATGCGGCCTATTTTCAAAATGTACTAACCTGCGGCATTCAACGATAGGTTGCGCTGTGAAGCCTTTCGCTTCGTTGTTTCTACTACTACGATACTTCGTTCTTTGTGGTCTGCGGTTGTCTCGCTTACTAGAAAGATCCAATCCCGACCTCATCCTATATCCTCTGCTAAATAGGTGCTTAGATCCAGCTGCGGTCAAATCGATCTTCCTGTATCAACAGCAGTCTTACAGCGTACGCAGGGCAGAAACGTCTTTATTACTGACTGCGTAGGGGCTGTTTCGCGATGTGGATAGGTTTTAATGCGTTCCTCGTCACCTCGTCATTTGACCCATACTCCCTAATCGTTAGCTCCCTCCCCTTTCCGCGTTCCTCTTTGACCGAGAATTGGTCTTCTGCCATCTGATGACACTATATAAGGAAGGACCTGCTGGAGATGACGATTTGTGACATGATCCTTTCCGGGAAACAAGCATCCTTCGCCATGTTCTCCAAGCCGCTAGCCATTTTTAGTGCTCTGACAGCTACTGTCACGGGTGCCATTATTGCACCTCGCAACGCTACCTCTTCTTCTGATCTGCCTCAGGTTGTTCTCAACTATTCAACAATCCAGGCTTACGAGTCTGGTACGACTTCTGCAGGAACGTATTACGCTTTCAAAAATATTCGATATGCCGCTCCCCCTGTGGATGGTCTTCGCTGGGCTGCTCCTCAAGATCCTGTACAAGAGGACTCAGTCAATGATGGGACCTGGCCGAACATTACTGGGACTCAAGGGTGTAACGTGGCCGAAGATTGCCTTTTCCTCGATGTGTATGTTCCTGAGCGCGCAATGAATGGTGGTCAGAAGCTGCCTGTGCTCTTCTGGAACTATGGAGGTGGGTGGACTGGTGGTAGCAAGAATGAAAACACCCCCGAGGTATGTTATTTCCTTTATTTTAATGATGATATTATTCTCTAACCTGCAACTGGCTTAGGGTTTGTTTGAAGTTGCCAATAACAGCTTTATCTTCGTTGCTTACAATTACCGAGTTTGCAGCGTTCTAACAATTTTTTTATATGTGGTTGGCTGACATAGGGAATAGCTCGATATCTTTGGGGTTTTGAACGGCCCTACTCTGCAACGATCCGGCGGGATCTCCAACGTTGCTATCTACGATGCTCGAAAGGCTCTTGAATGGGTGAACACTTATATTAGCCAGTTCGGTGGCGATCCGGATGAGGTCACCAATTGGGGGTTCTCTGCCGGTGGCTCTCAAGTCATGTGTGCCATCACCGTGTGTCAAGTTTGACTTTAGCTTTACATCGCATACCGACTTATTCTGTAGGCTTTTGGTGGCAACAAATGGACTCCTTATTTCAAGCGAGCTGTCGTCAACTCACCTGGTTGGGTCCCTGGTGCGGGACACGCTCAAGCTGAGCGCTTCCTTCAAAACGTTACCGAATACGTCGGCGGCTGTCCTAGCGACACTTCTGACACCATTGAATGCTTGCGACAGGTGTCTTTCGACATTCTTCTTGCGGCTAGTCAGAACATTACTTCCACTTACAACTATCAAATGCAGCCTAGAGCTGATGGTGTCGTTCTTCCTGACGTCCGTATTTCACAACTGTGTTACAAACTCCATGCTGAACTTGAATTTATGCAAAGACTGCTGAGTACCTTCTTTCTATTGGGCAGTTCCACAAGGACGTCCGGGTCTTTCTGGGCCATTCAGCTCGTGAGTTTTAAGTTTTTTTTTTTTAGTTTTTTTTTTCAATGCTATCTACTGATATTCCAATAGATGAGTCAAACACCCAGAGTACTTCGGCTGTCACGGATGATGCTTCTTTCCGAGCTATGTTCAAAACCATTTTCCCCTCCATCACGGACTGGGCTATCGACGTCATTGAGGAACTTTACCCCACCGATGACTATTCTTCCCAGGGCTTGAGATTCTCAGCCGCCAAGCAGCACTATGACATCCCCGGCAAGGTATGCACCCCTTTTTACTTGCTGTATTGGAAGGGAAAAGCCAAAGACTAATTTGCTGTCACCAGCTTTTGCCTCTGACTAACGCTTTCAGCAACCAGACCTACAATTTCATCAGTTACCTCGGTACTGCCACGTACGTTTGATAACCCATTTGATGGCGAGATACATAAGCTAACTGTCATCCGTTTAGTCATGTGAATCTTTCTTAGTCTATTGACATTATTCAACAGAGCGATTGCTGACGTGACGTTTCAAGGGTTCTGACCAAACGTATTGGTGGTATTCTGACTCTTCCAGCTCTGCTTACTCTGCCTCTGATTCCACTTCTAAATCAACCTCTGCACAGGCTACTGCTTCTGCTTCTTCTTCTTCCGGCGGATCCAGTGCCGGTGCTCCCATCAGCGGTGGTACAATGCCTGGCAGTAACTCCCTTTCTTCTTCCGAGATCCTTGTTGCGAAGCAAATGCAGCGATACCTCACTTCTTTCGTCCTCACTGGTGACCCCAACATCCACTCTAACCCTGGCTCTAACCCTGGCTCTGGTAACATCACCTATGTCGATGACTGGCCACTTTACGACTCCAACGGGAACGTTCTGGAGTTCCAACCCTCTGGTGCTGGCTTCAATTTGACTAGCGATGAGCTTGACAGTCCCCAAGTTGTCTTTTGGAATAAGGTACACTTCTTTTTGGTGATAGATCGAGGACCTTGGTTGACGTCGGCATAGGTGCTTTGGTACTGAATCCTTTCTTTGAAGAAGTTGTCAACCTGAAGAGCTAAGGCGCCTAAACAAATTCTAAATATTTCTATAGAATGGAAGTCAGAATCAATATAAATGTAATGCTTTTGTCGTATGCAAGCATAAAACTATCATTAATTGATTGAATCAGAGTCTGTACATCCGATGAATAGTCTGTACATGCCGATAAATCATTCTTACTATTGTATTGACCTTTGGCTAGTGATTAATTACTTGTGGCATATATGAACATAATGCTGTGTAATGAACATCAATCATTTTTGGTCGTATCTATTGTGAAACTGTAATAATACATTTCTTCCAAGGTGTTAGTTGGTGTGGCTGGTGAGTTGTATTTTTGATAGAACTCACAAAACACCGTGTCCCCAAAAAGCTGCGCCCAAATTGGGTCGTCAATCCCCCCTTCGGCCCCACCTAACGCCATTGAACTCATACTAAGTGTCTGTGGGGCAGCACTTGCCATATTCATCAACCAGTCATACATGATATCCGAAGATTGAAATGTGTCTTGATCAGACGGCACAAAAGCAGCCGGTGATGGTTGACTGGGATATTCTCCTCGAGCTTGAGAGTATGGGAAAGAAGGGAGTTGCATGTTGGGGTTGGGGATATTGTAAGTAGACGTAGAAGACACAGAAGGTATGTCGTTGCCGACAGACAGAGTGTTAGTGGGTTCTTGTTGAGGAACGAGAGTGTTCATCCTCGAGTGGGATCTTGATTGCGGATTGCCCCCCTCATCTTCACCTCTTGAACCCATTATGGGCTCGCTACCTGCTCTCCAAGCCCTTTTCTTCGACCGTCCACCGCCATCATCCTCCCTGGTCCGCTTCTCACTCCCTGCCCGACTTTCATCAACTGTGGGGGGCATGATACTCTCATCCATCAAGGATACCAGGAAATCAGAGTATTTTGCAACTTGCCTCCAAGTTCCTTCCAATACAGCACTCGCTTGTTGGCAACATCTCAGACACATCAATGCCGTCTCACGTTCTGACGCAGTCTGCTTGTCTGAAAAGATGTCAACAAGCAAGATGGTGGCTGCATCCCACATGGGGAGGGCCATCTCAACATCTACAGAAGGCCGGTACTGTTCCCGCCGTCCGCGCACAAGGCATGCATCAAGAATGCCTGCTAGGGAACGAGCTGCCTCGGCGCATATTCGGAGCGATGGCAGAGCATCAGAATGTTGCTTTTTGGCTTTGTATTGGATCGGGACAAAAGGCTTGTGGATGAGCATTCGAACATAATGATACCGACAGTACAACAAGGCGCATTGCTTGAATAAACGAGTGTTAGACTGGTGGGGATTCCACTTCAAAGCCTGCGGGACTTGCTTTTCCCAATCGTTGAGAGCAGAATCAAGCTCAGCCAGGACGGCGTAGTTGGCAGTGATCTCCTTGGGTTTCAGCCATCCTTTGCTGTGCGTGTGAATTGTCTGCAGAGCTGCCCCAACAATGTGGTCAAGTTTCAGAGTTTCGATGAACGTGGCGAGCATCGACGGGCCCTTCCCGACTGGTTGCTGAAAATCCTTTTCTCTATCTTCCGTAGACCAATACTCGTCGTCAACATCCACAGGATACTGCAAATCGAAATCATAGTCCTGAATGGCGATAGTGCGCCCAATGGCAGAGCAACTAACGCGGTCAATGTGGTAAAGACACCAGAACGCTCGACTGCAGAGCTCTCGCTCAATAGGGTCAGCATGGAGGAGGGTGGCGCGCATGTGGATACCGAGTTCTTGAGCAGAACGAAGACCATAGCCGGCGACTATCCAGATAAAGTGAGGAATCGCAGTTCCTGCAACGAATTGACATGTAAGAACTCTACTCTGCAGTTCAAAAAGATTTGGACCCTGGACGATACTTTGACCCATACGCAAGTAGCTGCGAACGTATCTCCATCCGGCAGAATACCGCCTCAAATCATGTGGATCGTTGATTATAGTATCGCGGCCACTTTCCGACGTGCACTGATCGAGTGGCCAAATGACTCTGGGGTCATCGTCAAGATACCGCGCTCCATTCGCGAATAGTAACAAGCAAACCCTTGCAAACCCGTGATGATTTTTCCACTTGCAAGAATCATACTGCTCTTGGAAGATTTTCCGATTAAGCAGCGGTAAATGCAGGTTGACGTGGTCAAAATAGGCATCAATGAGCCGCTGGTCAAGGCCTTTCTCGGGCCAGCTTGATAGGTCGAGAGGGCTCAAGCCTTCGCTGGCAATGGCAAGTTCCCATTCGGGAACCTCCCAGAATTGCTGCCTCTTTACACGATTGACACAGGAGATGAAATCCATGCGTCTCGATGCGGCACGGGACCGAAGTTCTTGCAAATGAGTGATAAATTGGATACCAGAGGCGGTTCCGTGGTATCTCCAGTGATGATCGCGTGCACCCATACGTTTCATCGACTCCGCCACGCTAAGCTGCGTTCGGGCCTCCATCTCAGTTTCTTCGGTATCAGACTCTCCCTGGGTATCTAGACCGACAGCCTTGTAGAAGCGTGTCAGAATTCGCTTGAGGTTCGATAAGGAGTTCGCGGGCGACGCTGAAGAAGATAATGAAGTTACTGAAGGATCAGATGGTGATAACCCGAGGCGTGAATCATCAATAGCTATAGGCTTTTGGGATGGATATGATGGGATGTCAAGAGTATCGAGGAGGTCGCGATAGGTAACAAGGTCAAATGTCTGACGGTCAATGGGCGGGCCTACGTAGGAATCGAAATTGAAGTCGGGATGAAGCTGAAACGGAGATAGATATCAGTTGGGTAGATATCAGGGCAAGGGGGAAAACATGTCTTGCCTGTTGAAGCAGTTTCTCCAACCTTCCGCAACGTTGCTCCATGGTTTCCAGATAACTAGACAGAGAAATGTCAGCATGAGTAATAAGCTTATCCCAAAACAAACCCTTTAGGAGGACCTCTTCGTTGAGCCTCCTCAATATAGGTACATTCCAAATCTCTTTCAGTACAGTAAGCGCATTCTACATAAGGAGTTAACCAGATCGGTTCCATACGAGGATCTATTTGCTTTTACTCACTATGGCTACTCAGACTGTTCATAGGTCCATCGCACTTAATCTTCTTTTTCCGACAGATGTCGCAAGCTCGCTGTGGATTGTCAGCTGGAGCTGCATGCATGATTGGCAGTGCTAACCTGTATTTTCCTCTTCTTGTTGATATCTGTTGCCATTGCTGATTAACTATGGGATGAAAGTGCGGTCGGTGGTCAAGAATTGCCGAGCTTGATATACAGTATAACGGGACATATTTTTGTTTGTCCGCACAGCCCAATCAGGATTCGGCGCCCGGATGGGCCACACGATCACGTGACCCAGCGGACTTCCTCTGCGACAACGAACATCGAGCAGCCGAATTTATGTCTATCAATAAATGTATTGCTTCACTCGAACACATGTTCGCCCCCTCAAAAGCAAGGCAGGCATTACGCCTCGCCACTATACCTACAAGATGTCTATCAAGATCTAACAATAGTGTTCATCAGTGCCCCTGCGGTTGCTCCAAATTTCAGCCGGGTCTTTCATCATCCTTATTTCCTAGACAGCTTTCAAGCATCACTTTTCAAAATAGCAGAGCCGTCATTCTGGAGCAGAACACACGATATACAGGACCTAAAAGGGGCTATGCTTCTGGCCTATCAAACCAATGGGCCACAGAAGCCGAAGAGGCACATGCAAAGTTGATTGAAGCTGCTGAAGCCAGAGTCAATGTCTATAAAAAAGTCTTGGAAGACGTAAGTGTGGTGTGTAATGTTAACTTATGCGCTCAATCTGATTATAAAAATGAAATTGTAGGAAGCCGAAGCAACAGACATAGATATCAAGGGCCAAATCGAAAGGGCAAAAGTGCAAAAAGAACTCGCGCCTTTAGTCGAAGTCTGGAATAAGTATCTTGAGCTCAAACAGGTGCGATTGCCAACTCAAACTCCGCCTGGACAATGATTGCTCACATGCAAGTTTAGTCCATTATTGACATGAAGCCTTTTCTTGAAGATTCCGATCCCACTCTTCGCGAGATGTTCGAAGCTGAACATGCCTCCCTTGGCACCGAGCTCGACACTTTGGTCACCTCCACTCTTCCTACTGTTCTTCTCCCGCCGCCGTCCACCGCTGCATTGCCGGCAGTGATGTCGTTCAATGCCGGTGTCGGCGGTCTCGAATCAGCTCTATGTACTGAAGATCTTGCAAGGATGTATCTCCGTTTTGCGACCAACAGGGGTTGGAAAGTGGAAGAAATTAGTCGGGTAGAAGGGACAGGAGGGAAAGGCGGTGGTGGGATAAGAGAATTGACGGTCAAGTTTGAGCCACCGCAGTATGCTGGAGAAGGAATGGAGGTTTATGGGGCGTTGCAATGGGAGAAGGGGGTGCATAGAATACAGCGAGTGCCTGCGAATGAGACGCAGGGTAGGATACATACCTCTACAGTCGCTGTCATCGTATGTCTATAATCTCTGCATTTATTCTAAACTAATCTATTTGCAGGTACTGCCGATGTATCCGGATACCGCGGAGGCTCCCTTGGTGGATCCCAAGGACGTCAGAATTGATGTTATGCGCGCTAGGGGTGCAGGCGGTCAGCACGTTAACCGTACTGAGTCTGCTGTGCGATTGACCCATATCCCCACCGGTATCACTGTCTCCATGCAGGATTCTCGTAGTCAACATCAAGTACGTTTCTTCGCTCATTGGGAAGCAATGATGCCTAACGATAGCCGATAGAACCGAGCATGGGCTTGGGAAATTCTTAGAGCTAGACTGTCGGAGAAGAAGCACAATGAAGAAGTGGAAGCTCGACGTGCTAGTCGGCGGGACCAGGTGAAGGGTGCGGACCGAAGCGATAAGATTCGGACGTACAACTTTAACCAAGTAAGTGAATATTGTATTTCGTTTGATACATTCGCTAATGCACACTTCTTAGGATCGTTTAACGGACCATCGCTTTGGAATTACCGTGACGGGCTTGCAACATGTACTTGACGGTGAAGGGCTTGAAGACGTCATCTCAATGATGAAAAAGGATTTTAACGAAAGACGATTAGAGGCCCTTTTGAAGGGTGAAGAAGATCTCGACTACTAACTTTTGCATATATCTACCATCCAATGCATAGCATAGTGCTTTGGAGTATATTGTGCGAACACGCCCTCACTTTGCGCCTCCGCCCCCAAAGAATTTTCTAATATCTTCTTGTTTTTCGTCATAACTTTGACTACCAAGGCCACCCTTTTGTCTAATCACCCCTTTCAGGTGATCTGTGACATCAGAGCACAGCACTTTGATGACAAGTGGTTCGAGATTGTCTGGATTCGGTGTACTTGGGGGAGGTGCGGATGGCGCAGAAGATGGGGAAACGGGACCAGAGGGATCTGTGCTTAATTGGGTGGTAGTTTCTGTCCTTGCTTCATCCTGGCAGAATGTGTATGTAAGTCTCTAAGTTTACAATCAGCAGCGGGGAATCACTCACGGCGTATCCAACCTCAGCTTTAGTCCATCCAGTCTATGGCGTACGATCAGTTCTTGTTCAGCGTCTGGGAATTCAGGACTCATTGCCGCCACTTACATTGGTCATTCCTAAACAACAACAGGGGTCAGCTTCCATCTATCCTCGATGCATCATAGAGTCTAGAACTTACCTCTGTAGTTCCATTCTAACGGTGCATTCGTCTTCCTCCTCGCCATCAACGCGCCCAAGAACTCAGAGTTGAAAATCCCATGGGCAACCACCACAACGTGTTTTGATGTAGCCGGTTTCCCTCTACACTCTTTCAATATGGGTTCAATGAATTGCTCGACACTGCAATAATGGTAAGCTGATAATCGGTATAAAGACACATGGACCTACGCTTGGTCTGCACGTTTGCGCACATCGGTCAGACTTTCTCCTCCTGGGAATTTGAAAACTCTCCCCGGTTGTCGCACCCATCCCGAATTTTCGCCAAACGGCTTCTGCTCACCTGGTCGAAGTGCAGAGTAAGCCGTAGGCATCCTAATACATTCAAACACCTGACTCACCCTCGCCAAAATGTTGTTCCCTCAAAAGCTCTGAGACTACAAGCGGGGGCTTTGGTTCTGCTTGGTTCTTTAATATTTGCTGGGACTACAAGTAGTTAGCATCGACCATGGATACGGCCCAAAAAGCAAGTACTCTCTCAAGTCTGGACGACGATGACACCTTCTGCCTTTTTTAGGATCGAAACGGATTTAGGATAAATCTGCATGACCCGGGAAGCAGGCGCCTCTTGGTAGGTTTTAAGGTGGAGAAAAGAACACTTACCGTCCAATGAGCTCTTTTGAGGTCAGAGGCAAAGATGTAATCGAACTTGGTGTCCTTCAAAGATTCACCTAATGCTTTGGCTTGCTACGACAATATAACAAGGTTAGGCTAAATCACGATTCCAGGGAGGAAACCGAGATATGTCAATTCTCACATTCATACCTACGATCGCCTGGTAAGCGCTGTTATGGCTTCGATTGATTTGAAACCCACCATGTTGCGACAAAGGCGCATCAGACCAGCCAGCCCACAAAGGCTTGAGATTGTCTAGCCATTAGAAGCAATCAGTTTTAATTCGCATTTCACAGTATATCCTCCCTCAGAATAAATCTATAGGATGTCCTTCATACAGATTAGAACATACCTGTTGATTCTCCATGCCTCACCTGCTCAGGGGAATTGTCAGTTCAAGCGGACCGCGAAGGAAGGGATGGACGACTTACAATTGTTAGAGTGATCATATTTCCTGCTCTACGTGTATGTTGTCTAGATAGCGAAGTAAAATTTCTGTTCATGAAGGATATAATGGTTATTTTGTTGTCTAGATAGCGAAGTAAAATTTCTGTTCATGAAGGATATAATGGTTATTTAATGGAGCTCGAGTAGTCTGAGACTGTCGGAATTGAGTCGAGCCTAGGGCTTAGTCGAGATTCGTTGATAAACGCACTGCTGAATGATGATGCGGTCCGGACTTGTCGGCTATCATCGTCACTGGCTGGGCTATACCCCGGTTATCGGATGATTGTACGAGTACGGCTCAAAGCTCAAATTTCTGACAGCGAGAACAAACAATCTATTTTCCCTCGCGAAAATAAGGACCATGTATAAGTATGCATGGACAGCACTCAGGCAGTGGACTGATTTTCTATCCATTAAACAAACCCGGTAAGTTGTCACTTGGAGGGTAAAAGGTATTCCAGGGACTTCCTCGACGAAACCACTACTACGCGCGCTGGAAAAGCGTGCCTGAGGATAAAACGACTTAGATGAATGCATCATCGCTCAAGTAATTATAACGAGTCTCAGTTCTTGTGGATGTATACGGTTGCATTCATTCCCCATTTTTTCCCACCGAAATACCTAATCTTCCTCGTCCGACATCAACTCGGCCAACTCTCTCTCTTCTTCTTCTGTCAAACCCACAGCATCTTTCTCTTCAGTTTCGTCGTACATTAGTTCTGGGGGGTTCAAGATATCTATGTAGTATAATCAGAAAGTGTACTTCAACATAGATGATAAAACTTACGTTGAACGGTCCAGGTCCGTAACGTCGCGTCTAAACCAGCACTGACAACAACTAGTTCAGGCTTGCCATCTCGTTCTCTGAGGTAAGGCTTTATATCTGACACTTCAGCACAATGGCCTTGAATGGTTCCTTTAAGTCTAGGGGGTTGTGATTCAATGTCCCACACCCTGATGTCTTCATCTTCCGACCCAGTCAAGACAAGCGAATGTGCATTGGGAAGGGCAAAAGATGTCAAGGGAAGGATAGATTTGACATATGAGTTGTGGGGAATGGTAAGTGCTGAAGCATTTGTAAAAGGGTGAAGTATAGCCATTTTGTCCATAGACACTAAGGGAAGTCAGGACCAATACGATATGACTTTGATTATAACCTACCACTCCATAAACCTTCCTCCGCAACGATCAACTTTGCAACACTGGTCTCATGTCCTGGTACATCCTCTTGGTATACCAGCTTGCCTTGCTCAACTTTCCATTTCTTAATCACACCGAGAGAGTCCCCGGTCCATACTGTGAATGTTCCCATTGGCTTGCCATCCTCATCCACATCTGCTTTCCAAGTCGCGCATTCCACAGGTCTTGTGTGCTCCTTCAAAATCTGACTACTCCTTGCATTGCCATCGCCTTTGAGAACTTCAGAGATATCCCATAGCCTGCACGTTCTATCGGATGAGGTCGATAGCAAAAGGGGTGGGGAGCAGGGGATGACGGTGACGGACTTGATAAAATCGGTGTGTCCCTCAATAGTCTGCAAGTGTGCACCAGTGTCGGTATCCCAGACACGAACGGTCTTATCCCAGGAACCCGTGAGCAATATGTCTGTAGGCTTTTCCCCTTGTATTCTCATCAACGCCACACTAGTTACGGGACCTTGATGGCCGCGATACAGCCGAATGGTCTTGCCTGTCTACGCATTGTCAGCTGGTCTGTGAATGACCATGCGAGGGAAAGAGATAAAACGCACCTTGAGGTCGACTCTCCTGGCTTGCCATCCACTCTCGGCAGTGAAGGCATGACTGTCCCTAATTTCGAGAGCTAGTACCTTGCTGGACAAAGTGATAGGGCTGCCGATCTTTTCGGCGGCTTTAAGTTTGCGTTCTCGAGAAGCTGCTTGTTTAAGTTGGGCGGTTGTTTGAAAGAGGTGGCCTGGGTCGGAGGTCTGCATAATGGGATAGGATTTTGACTGATGATGGGCGAATGATGGAAAGCGGACTTCAGATGACCAAACAATAAAATAAGAGAGAATGAGTGATCACAACGATGGTATAATTTTTGGTTCTGAGAAAGCCGCGTCCGCGTCGCGTCTTTGATTAGATTGTGATCTGATTGTAACGACGATGAGTGTGTGAGTTCTGTGGAGGCACGCCAGCACATCTACGTACACTGGCCCATCGTTGCAGGCCAACTCACCATTTAATGAAATCTTCAACACGGTTTTACTTGTTTTTAAAATCCTATTGTTACAAGAGTACAAGTAAGGCATTTAGGCGCTAATTGCCATTGGCTATAGATGTGTCAACGTCCGCGGCACATAGTACAACATCACAACTAATGCCAGAATAGATGCACTTTTCATCACTTCTCATTATTTATCCTTCTTGGGACTTGTTGGGACCAAACACTGCATTTCTGTTCAGTTCCCAGATATTGGTCAAATTTGGAAAGGAATTTTAAAAAGCAAGAGGAACAGCAGAGTATTTCAATTTCTACCATATTGTTCACCACAACGACGACCGCTCTGCGCCTTCCTACGAGTTCGGGCCCCTGTTTATGACTGAAGTCTGGCATACTGTCACTTGATCGACCCCTGGGAGACGGCGGAGATAACCACACCACTTGAGGATACTGTCGAGGAAGCGTGGATGGTTTTGGAGGTTGCTCATCATGCGCGAGAGCTTGAGCGAGACCGACCTCGAACAAAGCGAGATGGCCAGCCGTGCGTTATCTAAAGGGTGGGAGATGTCATCTTGGCCACACCGCTCGGCAGCATCGTCAAAGTCGAGTATAAGAATGGCAGGCGGTGGTTTTGTTAGTCCAATCACGTCTTGAGTTCGTTGTTGTTTCTCAGAACGACAGATTGAGAAATTCCCACCACCTATTACCCGATCTTCATCCTTGCCTTACCACTTGTCGTACTGTTGACATCCTTGGCTATGAGTTGTGGATCGCCAATCATTTTCTACTTATCAAGATGCAAGAGACGTAATTTATAAAGCTGTAGAAGGGCCGCCCCTTGTTTTATCGACCTGTGAGCTATGGATCTTATTAGATATGGGGAAGGATAAACGAGGAAAGGACGATGCATGTGAGTAGGAGGATCGGTAGGGTACGTAGGTGATTGAAGAGCGTGCGATGAAAGAGTGTATCATATCGTCTATCGTTTTGTTCCGCTCCTATTAGACCACTGCCATCAAATGCCCAGCGCCACGCAAATCCTAGCAAGGGTACGTAAAAAAAAGGAAAAAAAAAAGAAACAGTGCGAAGAGGAAGAAGTGCTTGCAGCTAATCAAGAACAAGGCAACGTATACATAATCAGGACGGAATAGCCGCCGTCCGCCCTCTTTCACATCGATATAAAAAACCAATAAAATGAAATAGTCGCATCCACTGTTATATGCAACCGATCGTTCGCCGGTGATTATTAAGAATCACCTTCGTGCAAGGCACAAGAAAAAAAGGAAAGGACAGAAGAGGAGGGTGAAGGATGAATAAATTAAAGCAACTGCAGGACGCGTCGCTCGCGATTCGTGGTCCTTTCTTGCCCTGCTGCTCCTTGCTCCCTGCCACCCCTCTCGTTCCTGGTTCTGCCAATAGCATCCAGGAATCCAGGATGCGAGATCCGAGACGTCGGCTTGTCGCTTGTTGTCGATTGTTTTTCCTTTTTCCCTCTTTCCTGTCTCCTGTCTCCCGGCTCTTGAGCTATGCTCCCCGTCCCCTGCTTTCTTCTTCTGCTGTACGTAGTCTGCTGTATGTTAATACGGCATATGAGCATACGGAAACAAGCTCGACGCTTCTGGTTGACACACTCTTGCATGTTTTGTGTCTTTCCCTTCTTGGTCTCTGTTTTCTGCATTACTCGTTGTGCTTCCGTTCCCCTACATTATACGCTCGCATCGTCAGTTTTCTTGAATTGAACCTATGTCTGGGATGGCCGTTGCCGACTTTTCGGCCCGTTCACGCTTTCGCCCGTCTTCGGCGTTCGCTGTTGCTTGCTGTTAATTAATGATACTACGTCGTGCGGTAAATTTTCGATTTTCCACTGTTGTCGCTTATTTTATTCTTCATCCCTTACTTCTTGTCCCTTGATTGTACTGTCGATTGCAAAGGGCAAGGGCAAGGCACGCGTCATGCCTGCGGTAAGGTGCAACTTGTTGATGCTTACAGTTCGGCAATGTCACTTCTCTCATTCCCTTTCTTACTGCCACGTCTCCTTACGTGGGGCGGAGGCTCATTTGGTCGTCAGTCGTAGATCGTAAGCAGAGTGTCATGTCATTTGCGGATGGATTGTTGCAAACGTCAATGGGTCACATACTTAAACTTCAGCAATCAGTAACCCGCTGCCAGCTGTTGTCCAAGGCGCAACATAAGTTAGAGCAGGGAAGCGGTCATACATGCATGCAGTGCATGAGAGTCTGCTACATTGGTCGTTGATGTAATCTGAGTCGTTAAATAATGACGCCGACGACAACATGCAGGCAGCATGCGGTAGAACAGCAGCCGTCAGGACCGGAATCAGTTCGATTTTATTGTACGGACAGACGAACACGACCTCACTGCTGTTTCTTTTTCGGATAGTGTCCACTGTTTTTTCGGACGCTGGTCCTCTCGCCCCTTCTTCGTCCGCCGTTTACGCAATAGCAACTAACCGAGATCTAACACGTGTCGTTACTCCCCAGGAACGTGACAAATGCGAGAAAAGTTCCAGCAACTCTTTATTTTACGTAATAGTTTACCCATATCAAATCCGATATCCGACCAGCTCGTGCGGAAATACAGGATTTTAGGGATTAGGATTCATCCGGTCAGGCACATACCAGGATCTGCTAAGAACAAGGGCCCTGTAGTCCGAATTGACAGGGGCCCATATGGGGCAGGAGGGCCGAGGGGGCTGGTTGGAGCTGGAAAAATTCAGGGGTGTTTCAGGAAAAAGGGGGGTCCCTGGGAGCTAAGGAGATGATCGAGAGATCGCCCTGGAGTGATTGAGCCTGATCCAACCAGAGATGGCCGAATTCCACTTCCGTAGTCGGTTCGGGGGTGGTGATAGGGTGGAGGAATGAGACCACTTGCACTTAGAATTATTGGTGGAGTAGTTATTAGTGGTGGTGCGTGGGACTGCTATGTTCGTATATTAACGTCTCCCTGCCATTGCACCCCCATCGCCCATATTCCCTTCTCCTTCTCCATCGCTATCCTCTCTCCTAGTGCCAGCCACAGTTCACACGACCAAATGTCTCATTCCTCCAATTCTTCCCTCCTCCAACAGCACCGCCCGGAATCTCTTCCTCCACAACTTCCAGACCGCACCGTAGCCATCTCTCAAGCCCAGGCTCTTTGGCTCGAAACCCACGAGCGCACCCAGCAACTGCTTTGCAAGTCGAGAAGTCGTGACCGTGAGTACACAGCGGTGTCAGCATCATCACACACGCTAACAATTTCCAGTCCTCGTGCCCGCAAACAACGATTCGACACCCTCCCCTCAATCCTCCTTCTCGCAACTTAGCTCCTTCTCCCAGCCCGTGGCTTCCAGCTCTACTGGACTCAAGTACCTTAGCATGGAGCCTACTTCGAAAGAATTTGTCGACCACGCCATTGCAGACGTCCACTCGCCGCTGTCCGATAGTTCCGAAAATATCCAAAGCTGTGTCAGCTTACTCGCAAATGCCCAAGTTACTGCTATTGGTGAGGCCATGAGCAAGGAACGATGGCAGGTGTGTTTATATCCTTTTTAGTTTAACTGAATTTGGCTGACGCGATACATTAGCCCGACGCATCATCAGCACTTTGCACTTTCCCCTTGTGCACCGCCAATTTTGCGCAGAGCAGCTACTTTTTCCTTCGCCATCGACGCCACCACTGTCGTTTGTGCGGTCAACTTTTCTGTGGTGCTCACTCTGCTCAGCGAGCTCCCCTCATCCATTCCACTCCCTCTGGACGTGCCATCGTCCATGCTCGGGTCTGTGACATGTGTCTTCCTCGTCCCGAGTCATCCGACGCGCCTTACCCTACCTTATCCCAGCCTAGAAAAATTAGCTCTACCGAGAGCGAGCCATTTTCATCCGACGCTTCCATCCTGGTGACCCCCAGCGATGATGATGTCGCTATGCTTTCCGCCAACGCTGGCAGCAATATCCTTCGCGCTTCGACTATGGCTGAGCATGCTTTTGTTGCCGACGTCAGCGAACAACTTGCTCCTATCGAGGATTGGATGGATCGCTCCGGTGTCTTGTCCCTATATCCACTCGCCGTTAAACCCTCGCATTCTCGTTCCAAGCGCTCCAGCTCTCCCGCGCCTTCTGTCGCTCCCTTGTTTGCCCCTTCTCTTAAATACAGACGAGCCGCCAAGGAGAAGGAGCTCGCCAGACAGACGCTGAGGCAAAGACGACTTGGAAAGGATGACTTTTGGCTTCCTGAAAACTGGGGATACAAACGAGAGGACTTTGACCCAACATGTAGAGACGATGAAAGTGAAAAGACAGTCGGTGGCGTGGTAGAAGATGGGCCTATCAGGTTCAGAGCCAGGGTTGTTACCCCCCTGGCTACTCCCTTGCGAGTTTAGATCAACTTTGGATTTATTTGGTATGGTTTATTGATTTGCTTGTTGTATAACCTCGTTTGTATCGTACCATTCTCAAACCCTTTTGTTATACAACATTACCTTGCTACAACTCTAATTGCTATCTTTAGTGCACATGTATCCCTGCATAGAATTATTACCTATGATGTGCTTTCCGTCGCAATATAACTAATTGTCTTGCGATAGCTCAGCTTGCTATAACTAGATGAAAAGGAGACGCGATCAACAAGGAGGCGGTGCAAGTGCGTGGGGAAAGGTGTGTAGTGCCAGCTTGGGAAGAAAAAGAGATGGCGAGTAGAAGAAAAGAAGAAGCAAGCGCTCCGATGACAAAAATCCAGTCAACCATAGGCTCTACACAAGCCTACCACGGACAGAACGCGACACATGAAGCGAGAAGCATCAACGACGTCAAGTATCAATGCGATCTTTTTCTAGCTGTTTTATGAGTTCTCAACCACTGCTGTTTTTGCTTTGCTGCATCTTAATGAGTCACAGTTCCCCTTCGTACGCAAGCGTGGCTTGACCAGCTTGACCTGCACAGTACAGGTCATCTGGACCGAAATAAGCAACTGTAATATCCCTTGTGGATAATCATAACGATACTTCAAGTGCATTATGGCAGGCATCTATAGTGAGTTCAACCAGCATGATATAGACTAACTTGCCTAGACGGCCATATCCTGGAATTTCCCCTCATTCGAGTAGACTCTTTTGTCGCTCCACCAGCACCTCATCGGCCTCAATGGCTTATCCCTGGGCCTTCCTCGTCTCCATCTGAACCTCTTGAACTTTATCAACCTCCGCGGGCTCAACTGTTTCTGTTGAGCCATACACATGCCGATCATGTCGTGGGACTTACTTCAGATTTTACAGGACATATAATATGCTCCCCAGACACAAAGCGGATGTTGTTGGATTTAGAGCCAGAGAGGGAGAGACAGTGGCTGGATAAAGGGATTAGAGAGACCAAAATCAAGAGATTTGGAGGATTGGCGGCGAAAAGAGGGATTGATGGAAAGCTAGTGGACCGTATAGTGGGTCATTTATTTTTTTCAACGCCCCTTTGGGCTGATGACAGCAGGAAGCGTTGCCATATGGACAACCTAAAGTCTTCACTTTAGGCTACGAAAATGCGAAGCCTCAGGAGATAACTATAACACTGTTGGATGCCAACCACTGTCCTGGATCGACTATGTAAGTCTCATGAGTGGTGCATAAACCGAGGCTGAACATGGGTTCCGGTTGCAGGTTCCTCATAACGTCCGATAAAAAGACCGTCCTTCACACAGGTGACGTGCGAGCAGATACAAGGTTCATTGACTCGTTGAAAAGGAACCCAATCCTTCAAGAGTTCCTTGCTCCAGCTTCCGTGTATCAGAAAGCCAAAAGTCTTGTTGGAGGTGGAAGAAGAGTGTTGGACAGGATTTATCTCGACACAGCAGCAATGTAAGTATCATCTGTCAATTAACTGTGTGGCTAACGATGGGACAGGCTGGGAACTGGTGATATGCCGGATAAGGAGCCGATCCTACAAGAACTGGTGGAAATCATGGGTCTTTACCCCGAGGATACTACCTTCTTCCTCAATACTTGGTGTTTTGGCTGGGAAGATGTTATCAAAGAGGTGGCGAGGTATTTCAATGAAAAGGTAGGCTTCCCCTGCTACTCCATGTATTAATTGTCTTATTCTTGCACTGTTGTACAGGTTCATGTCGACAGGTATAAATCACAGATTTATTCTGCCATCAGATCTGATCCTTTTCTTCTCAACTGTACAACCACGGACCCCCATGAAACTCGATTTCACGCGTGTGAACGCTTCGCCAAATGTATCGCCTGTCGTCGATTTGAGGACGAGAGCGGCAAACCGGCATATAATTTGGATAAAATGATTGTACATGTGAATATGGTAGAAGTGAAGCAGGTGGGTTGGGACAGTCGGAGGCAAGAGTTCATGGAAGCATTGTTCAAAGCGGCTAAAAAAGGTGGTCCTTGGCCGTTCAACATTGTGAGTTTGAATTACGTTCTCATGAGGAAGCATTACCTCATCAGCGATTCATCAGGATATCCCCATCTCACGCCACAGTTCTCTGCCTGAATTACAATCACTTGTCAAGCTGTTTAAGCCTTTGGGCCTCACCCCCAATACTGTCGCCTCCTACGCCAAAGGTTTGGACTATTATCTCTTACCTGACCTATTCGATGACTGTCTCTCGCCTGGAGCTTATGAGCGCATAGTTGTCGAGCGAGATCATTACCTTGGGCAAATGTATGGTAAATGGTACATAGAGGGCTTGGGTAAGCTTAGGCAACAAGGTTTTGGTGTCTATCCCGACATAGATAAAATAGAAAGAGAGGATTACTACTACAAGCGAGAAGATTATCTTCCCGAAGATATGGTTGCCGATGGCTTTGTAAGCGATGAAGCGCAAAAAGTACTAGGTGCGACAAGGAGGGACATCTCGATGGATCAAGTGAGCCGCCTCGGGGGACTGCCATCGCTCAGCCCGAAAGAGATTTACAACCGCGCCTTACGACTTATGAATCAGGCTGTCATAGACAGTCCGAAGCCGGAGACTATGGACAGTAGTGATGGGTGGGAGTACGATACCGAAGAGGAATCAATGGGGCGAAAGAAGCGGAGAAAGAGATTTGCCAGTTCACCTTACGAATCATCACAAGGGATGATAACAGAAGCTGAGAAGCAGGGGGAGGGCGTCCTTTGTGCAACGCACGAGGGAAAGAAAGACGGGGTCGACGTGAAGATGTTCGTAGATAACATCCAAGCAATGCCCGCTCCAGAGGTTGCCATCGATCGAGCTCAAATTCAGCCAACATCGCCGTCCAATGTCCAATCACATCCGCCGAATCCAAATCCTGTCAAAGTGAAACTTGAACCCGTATCTTTCCGAGCGCCTCTACATGCTCTTTGGCCGAATTTGCATCATATTTCTGGGTTTTCGATGAGTGACAAGCCATCTATCACAGCTTCTTCCAGTACAAAACCTCCAGATGGTCGTAACAGAGGGCGCATTGGACCTCTATACCTCTTCTCAAGCCAGAGTAAGACGCGAGGAAAGCGATCGATGAGTAAAGAAGAACTTGAGAGGATGCGGAAACGATTAGCCGAGGGCGGGGGGCCGGGGCTAGGGAAGGGACTAGGGCGAGTGAAGAGAGAGGATGCATAGGGGTTGGACATTTGATGCCGGCCATTATACATGACAGTCATGTCACTATCTGTTGTTGTTTTTGGGAGATGAACATTTGGAATGAACACTTTCATGCCAAAGGGTTTGCCATACTCAAGGAATGTTGAAAGAGATTTACGTTTCCCGTTTGATGCAAGTAACAACCACCCATTACACAAGATCATGTACTCAGCGTTCCGTGTAAAAGTACATACTAACGACTTGAAGAGTCTTACTACGTCAATTTGCTCCGCGACAATAGGAATAATGAAAAAATGACCAACTGAAATCAGGGACTAAGTTGTCAATAATGCTCTCGTCGTCCAAATACCATCTTACATTATTATATATTAGACTACGCATACCAGTAGTCAACCACCATTACGCTCGGAAGATGATACTGTTTGCACCAAGATATTTTCACCAAGGAGCATCGAATCTGTTATCGTCGATTGCTCCACCTTTATCCTTAGCTCCTAATTCACCTCCCATCTTTCTCTTAATTCTGCTTTTCCTGCCCCCAAGGGACTTGTAAGCCTCTCTCGCAGCCAGCTTGCGCTCAGTGGAGCTGGGAGCTTCCCCACCTATAGCCTCCCAACGTGAAGAATTTCCACTCCCAAGACCAGCGTAAGAGTGACTCCCAGTTGGAGTCGAGAAGCCGGAAGAGTGTAAGCTTGCGATATCCACCCTACCTCTGTCCGGTTCTGGCTCGGCAGTTGGGTCTGTTCGTTTGAAAGTGTGCTTGAACTGTGTTTTCCACTCCTTCTTGCTTTCTATCTTTGTCCATTGAGGCTGCGTAGAGGTAGGTATAGGAGGTGATGGAAGTGACGAAAGACGGGGGGATTTGTCGTAAGGATCATAAAACTCGATCTCCTCGTCGACTTTGCGAGTTTTGCCTCCTGGAGCTTCTGGAGTAGTTATACGAGGAAGTAGCAAAGCGCGGTTTTGAAGGAACCATACTATCAAGGCCATTTAGTATTGTAAGTGGAGCACAACCATCCCAACTACTCACCATAGTTTAAAGTAGAAGACTTGTGCCATCGCTTGCAAACCCTGTCGCACCGCGCTAAGGATCTAATGTCAAGCGTTAAAAAGATCCTCACAGCCAAATATGTTGGCAATGTTCTAAGCTGAACAAGCTTGTCAGCTTCATCGACTACCCTTTATCGCTACTCACTGGATCTTTTGATTTACCTCCCAAAATGCTAGGCGGCTTAGCACCCACCCTTCCACCAACTGGCGTGACAGGCCTCGTACCCTTCCCAACTGCAATTAGTTCATCTTCGTCAGTCTCCCAATCAGACATTGGCGGCGTCCCGCCAGTGGATGATAGACGCGAAGAAGTGGAACCGGGGGAAGACGGGGGATGAGGCGTGTGTGATTGCTGGTGAATCTGCTGAGAGACATGGAGGTTTTGGAGAGCTGTTTGAAGTAGAGATGAAGTTGCCATTGTCCGATTATTGGGTGATGAAAGTGGATAACTGAGATATAAATGTGAATGCAAAAACGGAGTGAATGATGGCCATTCACAAATCTCTCAAAAGTCATATCATTGTATGGAAACCACGGCTTTATGCGCTATGACGTAACCGTGTAGTCTCCGCGGGCAGTGACGAAAGCTCCTTTATTATTTAGCAGTCAGCAGCAAATACATAAGCAAGCCGCAACAATTAATTAGTCTATTCAAAAGGGTGCTCGATCGCCGTTCGTTATACAACCTTACAAATACCACCACGAGGCCTTAGTCTCATGAGATGACTATTATGAATGGTCCCAAGCCACTTTCAGTTATCTATCGCGTTCATCGGGCGTACGCCTTGGAGTCATGATGTTCGATGTCGTAGTACGTGCATGGTGGTTCTCACGCCTTTGTTAATTAATGGGTATAATTAAGCCTCTAATTATAATATGCCGAATTCTCTCAGGCACGGAGCTGGATATTGTCGGCTTTCGCCGCTAATTAATTCGTCTAGTTGACGCGACTCCCCTCAGACGCGACTTGACGAAGCTGATTCATCGATTCATCGATTCCTTCGTCACTTCGTCCTTGACTCGGTTCCGTATCCTGGTTTACTGATCCCATACTTCTACTCCTCAACCAAGTTCTGACCATATGACTACTGCACTTACATTTGGCGGCGGTCTTTTCAAAGACAGTAAGCGTACTTCTCTAAATAGACGAGCTACTTCATCAACCGATGTGTCATACAACGTAGACACCAAGTTCGACATTGACATGAGGGGAACAGCAGACGGAGCCGTAAATGGGGGAAATATCCCAAATAGTCAGTCACAGAAAAGAAAACGTGTGAGTCGCAACTCGAAGAGCTGTAACAGTATTGTTGACGCGTCTGCCATAGGCGTCTCCTTCGCCGGAGATAGAGTCAGAAGAGGATGGCGACGACTGGTATGAAATTGACTACATTGCCGATTCGCGAGTTATCAGAAGAAAAGGACGCCAAATCTTACAGTATCTCATCCACTGGGCCGGCTATGCTGTGCACGAGAGAACGTGGGAGGACGAGGATGGTATTGGAGGAGAAGACTGTGCACTTGTTCAAGAATTTTATCGAAAGAATCCCGGAAAACCAAGGCTTTCGCCCTCTTCTGTCAGGAAAGAAGTAAAATTAGCGCGCATGGTAGAGGTCGTCATCACTACGCGGAGGATCGACGGAAAGAGCAGAGCCGCCTCCTCAACAGACCAGCCATCCCCTCATCGCCTTGGCATAACAAGTCCCCAAGCGAACAACATTGGTGGGGAAGACCCGAATCCATCCCTCACAAGGCGCCCTGTTCGGTCTACCGTCTCGGAAATAGCCAAGAGACCAACTTCAAAGAAGGTGCATCCGAATAAAAAGTGTAAGGCGTCTAGCGATGATGAAAGCGACTTCGTCTTTGAAGAAGGTGAATGGGACGAGGACGAGGACGATGACAATGATGTGGATTTCAGATCGAGTGAAGATGATGAAGATGATGAACAGGAGAGATCTGCGGAAGAGCCTGAAAGCGATGAGGGTAAGGTCAACTTCTGCCCTTCTATGTTCTTAAGTGCTAAATTTGAGGGACAGAAATAATAAAACCTGCGAAAAAGACAAAGTCTTCTTTGCCCAAGGCGAAATTACGTCCCAAACCAGCGAATCTGTATGTTCTTCCTCTTAACTGTTGAACATCGTTAATAGTCGTCTAGTGGGGGTTTCGTCACAGGTGTGAGACCTCTCAACCAGGGACTGGATATCAAAGCGGCTGTAAGGAACATGAGTGACGATCTACCTCCAATAAGCGACATCGAAGCCATGTTCGATCACCTTGTTTCCAGGGTAAGCCAACACTATTAAATGCTTTGACCTAACTGATAATATCTCATCAGATCCCGGACATAGTTGAACTGGTCAGGCAGCTGAATGGGCGAAAACTCCGGGTAGCTACAATGTGCTCGTAAGTGCCGCCTAGAAGTTACGGTCCACCATTGACCAGAATATGACAGCGGCACCGAGTCCCCTCTTCTTGCTCTCAACATGATCGCAAAAGCAATCAAAGCTCAACATGGCCTTACATTGGCGTTTGAACACGTTTTTTCTTGTGAGATTGAACCATTCAAGCAGGCTTATATTGAGCGCAACTTCACCCCTCCTATCCTATTCAGGGATGTAACTGAACTGGGAAAGAAAAGAGCTCATACAGCGTATGGCTCGATGGTTGACGTACCTGGTGATGTTGATGTGAGTATATCTGTGAGGAAAATGGTCAGCAATTAATCCACTGTCCAGATACTTATTGCTGGTACTTCCTGCGTCGATTACTCCAATTTGAATAACGTCCAGCAGGATATTGACGCCAATGGCGAATCTGGAAGGACCTTTCGTGGCATGTTACAATGGGTCAAAAAGCATCAGCCCCCAATCGTCATTTTGGAAAACGTCTGTAACGCGCCATGGGATAAGGTTGTTGAATACTTTGGACAGATTGATTATGACGCTCAGTATACACGGTAGGCAGCACATAAAGGTGTAATGATGCCAATTGCTGAGAAATACGCCTAGACTTGATACTAAAGAGTTTTATATTCCCCATACTCGAACTCGAGTTTACCTTTTCGCCACTCCCTCATCTTCTGAATCAGACGATCTTCCGGAGAAATGGGCCCAGACCGTGAAGGATCTTCGTCGCCCATGGTCTTCACCGTTCGAAGCATTCTTACTTCATACAGATGATCCCAACATACATCGCGCTCGTCTCGAATTGGCCTCTGCGCGCGCGCAGACAGATGGTACTTCTCGCAAAACTACCGACTGGAATAGATGCGAATCAAGACATCAGCGTGCTAGACAAGACGAAGCCCTGGGCTTATTGAGACCTCTGACTTCCTGGCAAGAAGCGGGTGTGTGTAAGGGACTGGATTGGACATGGAATGACTGGCTACTTGCCCAGACAGAAAGGGTAGTCGATCTCTTGGAGATTTCCACCTTGCGGATGGCAAAGGACGGCATTGACTCTGGTTTCAAAGCTTGCATTTGGAATGTCAGTCAAAACGTTGATCGACAGACCGGGTCGTCAAAGACAGCCCTTGCACCTTGCCTGACACCCAACATGATTCCCTGGGTCACTATCCGTGGTGGCCCTGTCACTGGACGCGAGGCTCTAGCTCTTCAAGGCATCCCCGTTCGAGAGCTCCTTCTTACAAGTGAGAACGAAGATCAATTGGCTGATCTGGCGGGCAATGCCATGACCACCACTGTTGTCGGTTCTGCAATGATTGCTGCGCTCAAGGTGGCATGTCACAAGATCACCGAGGGCGCTAACCCTGAAAAAGAAGCCGCTTTGATTCTTGAAAAGGAAGCAGTTGACGATGAACAAGTTGCTAACCGGATCATCGGCGAAGATTATCTCGAGCATCATGATCTCGACCTTGCCAAAGTCACCAAATCCAATCTATCTGAGATCCTCGATTTGGCTTGTCGAAGTTCAAGGCACTGTCAATGTGAAGGGCAGTCTGGCACTGCTCCGAACATACTTGAGTGTCAAGAGTGCAGTTATCGTGCCTGTAAATCGTGTGGAGGCAGACCTGAGCATGTCTATGCGCCTTGTGCCAATCAGAGGGTTGAGCCAGCGGAATTTGAGAAAAGATTTAAGGGCTTGCTTCCCATGCGGGTACGGATTGCTGGCTTAACTGACCAATGTCTAAATGCTGTCAGGAAAGCAGCTGAAAAGTCTAACAAAGGCAGCGTTAATGATAATGATTGGCAATTATGGAGTACAGCACTTCTAGAAGGAATACACGATGCTGAATTCAGGTTCCGATATCTCAAAAGACAAAGCACCTGGACGGCAGTTTACGAAGCTCGCCGTGCTATGCTTAGTCTTGTCCTTCGCAATCAAATACCGGAATGGCGACTGACCATCAAGGCACCTGCATCCGAGCCGAATAACAGCCAACTTCGAGCACTTCTTCTTCATCCGGTAGCTCGACTTCAAATTGATATCGCCGGCCAAGATGTCCTGTGCGGTCCTTGGGAACTTTGCATCCCCTCTATGAAGACTATCGACATTGAGATTACGGGTAAGGGCGAATTGTTGCCTTCTTGGCAAGCTTCGCTTGGTCTCCAAGGTCCCTTCGCCAACACCACTCGATGGTCCGAAGTCGAAATTTCCCTCCAAGCGGAAGATGAGAATACGCTTGACAGAAAATTATCTGGTACCTATCAGCTTCTTCCCCGATGCGGTCAGGCAATGTCATCTCTTCATAAGAAGAGGCCCGATCTTTCGGACGATGGTCTTCCTCAGCTCTACTTTTTCCTTGATCCTACCAGGTGTGGTGAATCCCGTGAAGACAGATATGTATTTTCTACAAGTACTGAAAGATTGGACTATGGCACGGAGCGGCCTGTGATTGCTCGATTGGATTCCCACTGGCGGGAAGGCAATGAGAAACAGAGGAAGGTGAAGCTGGATGTCTCTGGCGCATGGGTGAAATGTCCCGAAGCCCACCTGACCGCCATAGGTGGGGATGATATCGCTGTCGTTGCCAATGATGCTGCGGCAAACGAAATCCATCGTGACAGGGCCACCTTTGCCATCCCTTCATCGGCTTCTGCCATATCAGCATCTTTGACAACTGAAGGTTGTTCTCATGCAATGGCTCTTCTGTCTTGTCGCGTTCCGCTTGATCCTACTCATTCGGAGAGTATGTGGCGACGAGGAGCCTGGGCAGAAATCGACTTGTCACATCAAGGCAATACTACTTTTGCCAATTTAGCCTGGATCACCGAGAGATTGCCCCCTCTTGATGGCTTAAAAAACTGGGCCCATATTGCCGACGATGTACGTTACATTCCTAGCTCCCCAGCCTTCAACTAATGAAATACCTTGCAATGTTTCTAGGTATCCGAGCATGTTTGCGAGAGATGCGCCCCAAGACCACCTAAGATTCACTGGATAAAAAGGGAAGGCAAGGCTAACAAAAAGGGAAACAAGACGAAGAGTACCATCATTGCGTTCGAAGATAAGCTAGAAGCTGGGCAGTATGAGCATGTAAGCACCTTTACTTCTCATTGCATATTGAGAATTTTAACCCCTTTTTAATAGGCTCTCAAGCATCGGCCCTCGCCCTTTGTTGTCCAGCTTAGGCTCGATCAGGATATAGGTTCGTTCCGTATCGGTCTCAACATTGTTTCCCTTGCCCATCGTGCACTCTCGCGACTCCCGCCTACCACGTCCGAACATAAAATCAGTCTTTCTTGGCGTCTCACCCCGGGGCATGTGACCGAAAGCCCACAACCTCGCCGCGTCTTTATCCTGCCAAGCAATAAACAAGATCCTGAAAACTCTCAACCCGAAGCATTCAAATTACCCCTTCGTAAAGAACAGTTGCGATCCTTGTGGTGGATGCTAGAGCAAGAAAAGGCAACGGGGAAAACCCACACGTTTGTTGAAGAAGAGATTTCTGAGTCCTTGCTTCCTGCTGTAGGGTGGAGAGCAGAGGGTAAGGCTGAGAGGCCCGTCATGGTCCGCGGAGGTGTCATTGCGGATCAGGTCGGTTACGGCAAAACAGTCATCTCCATCGCTCTGGTGGCGCAGACCTTGTCCCTTCCTGCGCCTGAGCCTGCAACCCCCGGCTTGATTGACCTGAAAGCGACGCTTATTGTTGTGCCTGGTCATCTTAGTAAACAATGGCCCAACGAGATAGCGCGATTTACCGGCAGCATGTTCAAGGTCATTGTCATCCAGGGGATGAAAGATTTACAGGAGAAGACTATCGCTGAACTTGGCAAAGCTGATATCATCGTCATGGCGTCAGAAATTTTCGAGTCTGACGTCTATTGGTCTCGACTCGAGTACCTCTCTGCCCAGCCTCGAGAATGGCTCCATGACACCCAGGGTGGAAGATTTTTCTGTGACAGGCTTGACGCAGCTATGGAAAGTCTTGTGTCGCAGACGAAAATCTTGAAAGAAAAAGGCAGCGAGGCGGCGATGAGGGCTATGGAGGATAAGAAGAAAAGTTTGGTAGATAATGTCGGGTCTAAGAAGGAAGTACACACTGCCGTTAACTTCGGCAAGAGAATGAAAGGACAAGCGTATAGAGACAAACATGATAGTGATTCCAAAGCGAAACCCATTACCAAGGAGGAGCTTGAGCGATGGGAGGCTTCTGAAGATGAGGATGTAAGTAAGATGCCATTGACTAGCTTACGTGACTAATTGTGGTCAGGATGACGAGAATAGCAAGACTTACATCCCTATACCCAAATTTCACAGCTTCACGGGCTCAGAATCAATTTTCAGTGCTTCGGTCAAAAAGGATTACAAGTTGTTACCCAATCCGGTTCTCCATATGTTTCGGTGAGCGAATTTCAGTTACCAATTAGGGACCATAGCTTAAATACTGTGTTTACAGATTCCGTCGAGTCATTGCAGATGAATTCACTTATCTTCAGAAAAAGAGCCTTGCAGCCGTTTTACGCCTTTCTTCTTCATACCGATGGATTCTGTCTGGCACTCCGCCTGTCAGCGATTTTGCAGCAATCAGAAGGCAAGTCTTATTATCTTCCTTTCCGGTCGTCGAGACTAAATAGGACTTCAGTATCGCAACATTCATGGGTATACACCTTGGTGTGGAGGATGATGGCGAGGGCGATGTCCAGTATCAGAAGGCTCGCGCAAAAGACCAGACCCAAGCCGAGAAGTTCCATGCTTTTAGGGAGGTTCATTCACGAGCCTGGCATAATCGACGAGATGAACTGGCACAGGAGTTCTTGAACGTTTTTGTGCGCCAGAATATCGCGGAGATTGAGGATATACCCACTGTCGAGCATATCCATACTTTCAAACTGCCAGCTTCAGAAGGTGCTGTATACCTCGAACTAGAGCATCATCTCCAAGCTTTGGAAATGCAAGCGTAGGTCTTTCTCTTCGTTGGCGGAGACATATCTGATGTGATACCTATCAGACGCAAGGAGACGAAGTTTAAAAATGTCAGTCAAGGTGATCGCAACGCTAGGCTTGAAGAGGCCTTGTCCGATTCGAAAACGGCAGAAGAAGCCTTACTCAAACGATGCTGTCATTTCACTCTTGATTTGTCTGATAAGACTCAGGACGCAAAGTCTGCCCAAGAAGCCTGTGATCACATTACCAGCGCTCGAGCTAGGCAATTACTCGCTTGTCAAGAAGATCTTTCTCGGTCAGTCAATCAGGCAATAGCTTTGCATGGATGGATTAAGAAGAAGGGGGGATTTAGCAAGAATGATGACGAACGTCAACCATTTGCTGAGTGGATTGCATTCTCCTCCAACATCTCGAAACATCAAGGAGACATCGAAGCTGCACGCATACTACTCAAGGTGATAGAGAAGTGTGGCGTAAAGGACGGCAATATCCCGCCTTCCCCTTCAGATAAACAGTCTCCGTCAATAGCCAGTGGTGCCAAAATGGATGACGTCAAATGGCAGCTCCGAGAGCAGACCCATCTTCTTCGTAAACTTGTCAAGGAATTGGTGGCGAGAGTCAGATCATTACGCTTCTTTGAGGTAGTCAGGAAAATCCAGAAAGGCAAGAGCGATGCCCAAATTGTACTTGAATCTTCGGAATGTGGACACAAGCCATCCACCAATCCAGATATCGAAATGGCTATTCTGTCTTGTTGTGGTCATGTCGCGTGTCATAAGTGCATGCGTAAGGCAGCCGCTTCTCAACGATGTGTTAAGTCCGGAGAATGCCAAGCGGCAGTGCGACCGACCAACATAGTCAAGGTAAGCTCCCTGGGCGTTGAAGGAGAGCTTTCCTCAGGGCGGTATGGTGCCAAACTAGAGCATCTAGTCAACCTCATCCATTCTATCCCCAAAAATGAGCGGGTGTTAGTATTCCTTCAATGGGAAGACCTCGCAGGCAAGGTCTCTGAAGCTCTGTCTGCAGGCAGAATTCCACACGTCACGCTATCCGGTTCTGCCAAGTCACGAGCAAATACCCTTGACCGTTTCCAGTCCACAAATGCCGATAGTGCACGAGTACTGCTTCTCAAGATGAATGATGCAAGTGCCGCTGGGTCTAATCTGACCACTGCCAACCATGCTGTCTTCCTCGGCCCCTTATTCACCAATTCTTTATTCAACTATCGTGCCGTAGAAACACAAGCCATCGGTCGAGTGCGAAGGTACGGACAACAGAAAAAAGTTCATATTCATCGGCTGTTGGCCCTCGACACCATTGACATGACCATTTTCAACGCGAGGAGGACTGAGCTCAAAGAAAAGACAGATTGGGAAGAAATACCCCAAGAGGAGTACAAAGGAAGAGGCTCATCAATTAGCATGACAAACGAGAAAAGGACGCCAACATTGACAGTCAAGAGTAATCCATTCAAACGCAGTTCTAGCTGGGCGTTAGCATCATCTTTCAGAAGTAAGAAACGATCGATGGAGGCAAGGGATGCTGAAGGTGTAAGCGACGATGATGAGAATTCAGAACTTTCGGATATCATATAACTGTTGTAACATGTATTGCACTTCTATATTTATGCTCTTATTATGCATGATGGTCGTCAGGTTTGGACCAAATCTTGATAAATATTAGGATACTGCAAATCGGTTTAATGATTATCCCAAAAGTCATCTCTTAAGAAAAGGTCAGCTTTTTCACCAATATTTGCAGGCTTTTTTGGCGTACCCATAATTGAAATGGATTTCCTCGTGTCTTTTGATGGGCCTCGCTAAATTGGCAGAGGTATTAGCTTCATTGTGGACCAGATGCTAGACTCACTTGTCAGAAACAATATCCTGAGCTCGTGACCCACTGCTCTTTCTGCCAAACAGGTCAGGAGGCTCACGGTCCTGATAATAATAATCAAAACTCACGATGGGCAACACAGTTCACATTATTTCCTTGAGCAGAGTTGATGAACCGCGTGTGATTACCAAAGAAACCAGCATCAATGATGAATTGTGCATTAATGGTGAATTGGTATCGCCGTTTATTAATAGACTGCGAGCGACTCAAGATTAGTAGGATAACGGCAGAAGGGAACTCTTTAGAGACACACTTCGGCGAAACTGGATTGAGCTATCAGCGACTGTGAAAATATATTATATATGGTGCCTACTCACTTTCGATTATCCCCCTCCCATTCGGAAATATATTCCCCCACATATTCTAAACAGATGAGCAGCTATTCTTTACTCATAGACATCAACATCACTTACCTCCTACAGGCACATGTTGGCCGATATCTTCGTCGGCAAATAACCCGTATCCTGCCACCTTGCTTATTCCTACTCTCAATTTCTACGGACAAATAAATTAATGATCAATAACCTGGATTAATTGAATGATATACTGACCGGCCATTTTGCTTTTTGTAAAGCTATATTTCCGCAGCTGATGAATGTTTGCCCCTGGCCTGTTTTACCCTTGTCCTCAATCCATTCTCCATCCCTTCCGAATCTACCTTTCGTTCTGAGAATCTCCTCGTCTTGTACCAGCTCCTCACTAATAGTTACCAACAAAGATCAGTACATCCATGGATAAAATACAAGCCATAAAACGTACGCAGCTCCGCAACTGCCGCATAGCTCTTTGTCACATTCTTTGAAACTCCTTATACAGGGACATTTACCATTGATACATACTTTGCCGTCTCTCACAGATCTGCCTTCTTGTATCGCTATACGACGGCAGTTGCAACCGCGATGACGCCTTGTGCACGTTGAAGGACACTTTGGACTCGTTAATAAGCAAGAAGGGGACGAAAAGGGGATAGAAGACCTACAGAGCAGTGCCGTCCACATGGCAACTTGTCATCGGCGCAACTACAAACGCCTGCGACACATTCGCCTTCATGTTCACATTCCACGAACTCGGGCAAACGATTGGTTATCGGTACTACAACCTATTAGCTTCCTCTGCCAAAAGGTGCATCTTCAACATACTCAATTGGGCTTTACTGGACTTTGTCCTTTGCAAAAGTGGTCTTGACGATCCAGATGTAGACGAAGGAGTTGAACATTCCATATCAGCACCTGCCTCATGCACGCTTGGTCCTCTTGATCGATCTTGCAAAATAGTGGTGACTTGCTGCGCGACCTAAAATTTGGTTAGCCACGTAGAATATAGTCCGAGAGCCCCCACCTCTGCACAAGTTCGGTTGAAGACATCTTTCAACCCACATATACTCTCGAGCCCCGAGCCTTCGTATGCGGAAAGTATATCTATAAGCTGCTGCTTGTCCGATTCCGACCATCCATTCTCCAATCGGATGGACGACAGTTTTTCCCCTAATGTCGCTTCAGTAGTGGCTAATGAGTAGCATGTGGGGGAACAAGGTTCAGACAGGGTAGGGAGTACTGATGAGATAGGGGGCAGACGTTGATTTCCGGCGTTAAAGCTTGAGCCTCTGGCTGTATTACGTGTTAAACCGTCAAAATACATGCCGGCTGGGCTTCGCGTTAGCTCAGCCAAGTCAAGAAACGAATATTGACATACCATGCCTAATACACATGACGCTTGTGCAAGTGGGATAATGGCAACATGCTTCCTCAAACCCTTCTAGGTCATCTTCGAAATCCTCTTCAATAAGTTCTAGCGGTTCCTCCCATTTCCTCTTTGCTCCGACAACATGTTTTGAGCCATCTGGCATCTTCCTTCCTGTGACTGAGCCGATATTTTGAGGGGGTAATGGAAATGGAGGCAGATCTCTTCTCAAATCGAGGCTTTCCACGTAAAGACATTCTTTCGGTAATATCCTCGTCCTGTCGATATCTTCTTTCTCTACCCTTAGCTTCTCCAGCCTTTTCAATGTTTCAAACATGATAATATCCACATCAGCATCTCGTCCCGGTAAATCCCATAAGCAACTAGAAAAAAGAGACGAATACTTTTCTTTCTCAGTCTCGAATCCTGGTATGTCGAGGGTGTCATCGTCAAAGGTAGGCATAAAGGGCATGATAACTTCATCAGGTGACAATATACTGCGAGGGGTGTAGATACAAAAGGCGTACTCGGGAACGGGATCAATAGTGGGTGTGAGGCTGTAGATGGATGGGAGAGGACGAATCGGTCTACCATGTAAGTTCCATTCGATCGGCGATTTGTTGATATTCTGTAGAGGCTTGAATTCGGTAGCACCTTCAAACTTGACCTCGGCCAACTTTTCTCGTCTCCCATTTTCCTGCTCAAACTTCTCCAGCAGTGCGGCCATCCGCTTACCGAAATCCACGTGACTTTTAACAAGGTTCTTATCCTCTTCCTGTGCTCGCATACTCACCCACCCATCTTCGACTGGGAGAGTAGAGGGAGGTTTCCAGGCGTAAAAGTCCTTCCATGTTTGAATCCATGTTTGGCGAACGGTATTATGAATTTCTGGCGGAACTCTTGGAGGGGGTTCGAGGTCTCCGGGTTGGCGAGGAGGCATGAGAGGGGTATAGGTGGGAACGAGGAAGACAGGGGCCGGCTAGTCAAGGCAACTATGGAAACCTTTGAGACCTTTCGATTTGACAGGAGGTTGGCTCGCGATTGGCAAAAACAAGTTCGATTGACGCGTCTGTTTTCCTAATCTACGGACCTCTCCGGTCGTCCAACAGGAATCATCAGACAAGAGGCCGCCGTCTTGATATTGTATATCTTCCTACGAAGTTTATGCAGAAATTGGGCAGCGAAAAAGACCATGTTAAAGCCATTATCAGAAACATGCAATGCATCAGAGGCATTGTTGTACAAAGACACCAAAAAAACCATCTATTTGATCAATCCCATCCATGCACGCATCACTATCCCTTATAGGTCATGGCCTCACGGTCATCAGCCGTAAGACGTGCCCACTCAAGACACAGCCTGTACACATAGACTAAACGTGTTGTCAGCCACATTAGATAATCTCTAAGGAGAGAGATACCCACTCTCCATGTCGATCTTTCGTCCCATAGTGAACATCCACTCCCTACCCGCCTTGGCAATCTTCCTCAACTCGGCATCCCCATCAAATTTCTTGATGTGAGCTCCAGGCTGCTGATACAAAGATCTAGTGGAATTGGAGGCATCGAGCATAGCCTTAGAAGGACCAGAGAAGAAGGCGTGGACGTTGTAGATTTCCTGATACATTTGGGAGATGGGGATATAGTGAAGCCAAGGCTGGAGCCATTCGGACATGAATTCAGTGTAAACGGTAGATTTGAGGACAGCACTTTCACTTTTGAGCTAAAATTGCTATTAGTAATTGGGACCTACATTTCTCGATATGAAGAAAGAGACGCACCAGAGCAAAGAGACGGGCAGAGTAACCCATACCGTCGATATCGATCAAATACTTGTGTCTCCAGTTCTCGCCAAGAGGGACAGCATCTGCAAATCGGTGATCCTTCCGCATACCGTCACATCCTCCGGGATATTGGGTACAACCGACTGCATTGGTGAACGCCACATCCATCATATCCTTGTTCAACTGGCCGATAGGCACTTGAGCAGAGATGAAATGGTCAGTTCCGGGAGGATCGGCGAAAACGACAGTCTTGTTCACATTGGAAGAGTCAGAGGTCATCTTAATCAATCGATGACGCTGATACTGCGCAAGGAAACCCGGAGGAGAAGAACCACCACCAGTAGTGGCACCGCGCCAGAAGATGTCGTCAGACTTGTCTTCCCATTTGGTCTCCATGTCATCAACGTCCTTAATAACCATGTTGACAGGATCCCAACCATAAGTGTATCGCTTAGTGGAGGAGAAATAGTAGTGACTGGGAATAAGAATGTCGCTGTATCCCATACTCTTGGCCGGAGAGAACATGGGGTAAAGAGCATGGATGGTTCGCCAATCGGAGAAGAAATGACCTTGGTTATAATGAGCCCAGGGGTGAGCGCAAAAGTCGTATTTGTCGTCAACACTTTCGGGAAAGAAAAAATCTTCAGAAGGAGCGTCGGCAGTCACACCTGCATCGGCGAGACGAGAGATGGGAGCTTGACCTTCTTTGAGATTGGCACGAAGAGAACCAAACAGACGACGAGCTTGAGATGAAGGATGACACGTTCTGCGGTAGGCCTCCCAGACGTTACCATCACCTCGCCAATCGGGAATGAATTCGCCGCCCAAGACGTGTTCAATACCGACTGCGAAAAAGTCAGAGAATAAAAAGGTAAAATTCAAAGATAGATCTTACGAGTAGAGTCAGCCGTGAGGTTAGAGTACAAGTTTTCCTCCCAAGGCACGAGAATACGTCCCTCCGCCTTTTCGTTGATGGGGAAATCCATATCGGGAAGCTTTGCCTGGAACTTTTCAAGCATGACCCGGAAACCCTTGGCACGGGCACCGACCTCGGAGTCATGGAAGCCCTTTGACACATCGATAGTTCTTGTTTTACCCTTCTCAATCTTCACCAAATCGACCGAAGGCAAGAAACCGACTTGGATACATCTTCGTCGCAACTCCGCTCCAGAGAAAAGCCAGAAGGGCTTGAGATCGCGATCAAGCTGGTCATACTCATCGATTATGATGGCATTGTTCTCCTTCGCAAACGCGTACCATTCATCAAAGCCCTTGGGAGGATTTCTCCCGTACCTCTTCTTGTACTCAGCAACGGCTTCGGGCAAGCTCTTGCTTTGCTTCTTGATCTTTTGGTCAAATTCATTTCTGGCGTCTGCCATAAGCTTGGGGATAGGATGTTGTATGGGAGGTTTGGGAGCTTGGGCCTTTGCTCGAAGAAACTTTGAACGAATGACGGAAGAAGAAGCGGTTGTCCATCTCTGCGTCGCCAGAAGTCGGTCAGGAGAGGAGAAGAGGAAGTGAAGGAGGAAGAGAAAAGAGATGGTCAATCCCGTTATAACGGCTATGCGCGTTCTGGGGTATGTTCCCTTAGCCATGGCTGGGGATGGAGAGATGTAGATGAAGAATCAAAGTCAAGATTCGAACATCAAATGGTTGTGCGAGGACCCGAATAAGCTTTCAGCACAAGATCGCGTACCTAGACGCGTCGGGAGATCGCGGCAAATCCTGTGTGTGGCACGGATGATGTGATGACATCACCACTTGCAAAGGCAATGACTGCCAGCTGCTGCTAGTCGGCTGGATTCGTTACAAGTGTGTCAACTGGACGCTATATACATCTAACTCTTCTTCTTTCCCTTCTCTTCTTTCTTCCTGTATCATCCCCGGCCCTCAGATATGTCCAGAACGACCACCGTCCCCCTAAACTCCCAGCTCCCCGGTCTCCTCGAAAAGGTGCGTTCACGCCATTCAAGCTACAGCTGACATCTCAGATGAGGAGTATCGATCCCGACTACCGGTAAGACGCATATCTCGCGTAGAGGGAGGGAATACTGACCTATACAGTATTATGGCACTTGTGGACCTTAACAAGGAGCTCAACCGGACCCTTGCTCCTCAACCTTCCTTGACTCGACGCCCAGACCCGCATTACACCGATGACTACACCGAATCTCAGCTTGTAGAGATGGTTCTAAAGCTCTTGGCTGATACTAATGGTGAAGTCAAGTCTGCCGCTGTTTCTTGGTGAGGATAATTTTGGGCTTTATGAATTGTCTGACCCTACACAGTATCTCGTTGATGGTGAAGAAACCTCGACCAAGCTCATTGTCTAAAATCATCAACTCTTTGTTGGAGGATGTGTCGTCTGACAACGACGAGCGAAGAGATACTTCTTGCCTTGGTGAATTTTGCCCCACTCTAATTAAGTGCCTCATTCTAATAAAGCACAGCTCTCAAGAACGTCGTACTTGAAATGCCATCAGAGAGCCAGCAAGTCCTTTCCGACATTGAACGTATCGTCACTCGTGTTTTCAAGCTCTTTACTGTATGTCTCTTTGCTTTATTAAATAACTGCTAATAGTGAATAGAACGAAATTCACCCTCAAATTGCTTCTGAGCTTCTCCAAATCCTTACCGACCTCTTTGTCCGTTTTTCCCCCAATGTTGCTTCTTCAGCTACCATCCAATCCACCGCCCTCTCATCCCTCATCCAAATCCTCAATAACGCCAGGCCCGCTATCCGAAAGCGTGCAGTCCCTACACTTTCATCGCTCATCGCCACTAGCCCCAAGCTGTTCAACGAAGATCTCGAAAAGGAAATCGTCAATGGTGTCAGCCAAAGTGGAGAAAGTTCAAGGATCTGGATGGGGACTGTCGCGAGTTTAGCTCGAGGGAAGAGTGCAGGCAGCATCGGCAAGTTGGTGAACGAAGGGAGGTTGGCCGAATTGATCTTGAACCAGACCAAGAATGACGATGTCGAGACTGTTGAAGCTGCCTTGACCGTATGTCCCTATTTCATTTTCGAAGTCGTAGACCATTAATTATATCAGGCCCTTGAAGCCCTCGTGCTCAAATGCCCCAGTGAAATGTTCCCCCACATTTCTTCCATCACGCAGAGATCTTTGGTGTTGGTGAAATATGATCCTGTAGGCTTTCTGACCTTCCATATGAGGATTTGACTGACCTTTGCCAGAATTATGTTGACCTCGAGGACGACGACGATGATGATGTTGACATGGCTAGTGATGCGGAAGATGATGAAGAAGACGAATACGGCGACGCCGAGTAAGCCAGCTTCCGACTTGTTATATGACCTGGACCACGCTAAATATCCACAGCTATTCCGATGAAGACGACGATTCTTGGAAGATTCGACGTTCATCCGCCAAACTTCTTCGCGCTCTGATCTTCACCCGTCCCGACCTGCTTTCCGAATTATATAATTCCGTGACTCCAGTTCTCATTTCTCGATTCGCCGAACGCGAAGAAAGCGTCCGACTTGAAGTTCTTGCGGCTTTCGAGATGCTTTTGAGGCAGACTGCGACTTCAAGATCCACAGACTTGGCTACGGGTGGCAGGAACAAGCGAAAAAGGAGTGAAGGAATGGACGAAGATTATGTCAGCGACGATGGACCCATTTCTAGTCTTCAGTCATATCTTCCGCAACTCAGCAAGGCCATCCTCACCCAGCTCTCATCCAAGTCGGTCCCTACCCGTCAGCAATCATTCAATCTCCTTCGACAAGCCGCTACAGCTCTTGGAGGCGGCTTAGATGATTCTGCCGATCCTATTTGTACTGCAGCTGCTTCTGCTCTGCGTACCATAGATAGCGCCACTTCTTCTTCCTTGGCCATTGCCACCCTTTCCTTTCTTGCAGTGTTCTTTGACACCCATTCCGCTAGAACGTTTGCCAGTCATCTCGGAGAATTGGTGCCAGCCATCGTGAGATGCATGAAGGATAAGCTGCAACGAATCAGTTTTGAAGCTTTCGACACCGCGTCTTCTCTTACCAAATCCCTCCGACCTGCAGGATCTAGCGCTTCTGTCTCTGGCGATTTCAGTATTCCTATCCAGGAGGTGTTCCTTGCCACCACCCAAGTGCTCGGAGACAACTCTGTCGATGGTGATGTTCGTGAGAAAGCTCTTGCTACTCTTGGCAGTGTCCTTGTCCAATCAGGCGACCTGTTCGCCTCCTCCTTCTCTACATCTTTGCCGCTCATCACCAACCGACTCGGATCTGAGAGTACAGCTTCCACCGCCATCGTAGTCATTGGCCAGCTTGCCGCCTCACCTCAGTGCAAGGGTCCCGAATTTGAAGGATGGTTACTCCAAATCTTGCCCGAAGTCGTCGTCGCCCTTCGCCGAACCAAGCGTGGGACTTCCAAGAATGTCGAGTTTACTTGCTTGTTAAGTATTATCGAGCGAGTCGGCAAGGCTCTCCCGGTCGACCTTGCAGAGGGTCTCATTATCGAGCTCACTCCTGTGATCGATACTCCTATGGCTCTCCAGACCATCGCTATCGTACTTACTCACCAACCCTCTGCTCGTCCGACAGTTGACGCCCAGCTTTACCCCAAAATCCTCACCATTCTCAAAACGTCACTCAACCCTCATCTCGTCGACGCTTTGGCAGAGTTCTTCACCGCCTACGCGGCTTCGCTCAACTCGCCAGAAAGGGCCGTACAGCTCGTGCAAGAATTATCTAACAATCTCGGAAGCGGGAAGAGAGATTCCTTACCTGATGCTACCAACGGTGGCACTGCTGCTTGGGGTACGACCGCCAAATGTGTCGGTGGTGTGATCAAGGGCGAAATTGCCAGTGCCGGTGAGAGTTTGGCGCTGTTCGAGGATGTGGTGAAGGGAAAGAACGTCAAGGAAACGGATGCTTATCTCGCATTGCTCTGTATCGGAGAGATTGGTCGCATAGTCAACTTGTCTACCAAGATCGATCTCTTTGAGATCATTTTATCTTTCTTCAAGCACGACAGTGAAGAGGTAAGGAGTGCGGCGGCGTTCGCAGCAGGTAATTTGGCTGTTGGTGCGCCTGCTGTATATGTGCCCGCCATAATCACCAGAATCTCCGCCGCCAAAGATGAATCCGAGCGACTCTTGCTCTTACACGCTATCAAGGAAGTTATTCTCCATTCCCCTTCTGCCCAGCTTGAATCTCTTGCCGATACATTATGGGCACCTCTCTTTTCAGCCACCGATGCTACCCCTGCATCGAAGGCTGACTCTACTGGAGGCGATGGTATCCGAAACGTCATTGCCGCTTGCATCGGTAAACTTACCACCACTGTGCCGGCCAAGTTCCTCCCCCAACTTCAGCAGTTGCTGTACTCTTCACCTTCTAACAGGGCTATAGTTGCCGCTGCTGTAAGGTATACCTTTATCGATACCTCCAATGGATATGATGAGCTCATTGCTCCCATCATTGTTGAATTTTTATCATTAATGAAGGATGAGAACTTGGTGCGTCGCAGGATCTCAAATAAGAGATGATGCTGACGAGAATACAGATCGTTCGCCGACTTTCTCTTGCTTCTCTCAATGCAGCACTTCAAAATAAGCCTCACTTGATCGTTGATAAGCTTGACATTCTGCAACCACTGTTGTACCAGGAGACTTATGTTAAAAAGGAGTTGCAGAGAGAGGTCACCATGGGTCCTTGGAAGGGTAAGCCTCTTTATCATTCCCAGCTTGATGACAATAAGCTTATCTCTGTCAGTTATCGAGGATGATGGTTTAGAGAACCGAAAGACTGCTTACGAGACCATGTATACTCTTGTAAGTCAGAGTCGCTGTCTGACAGTTAAGCAGGGGGGAGGAAACTAATCGTATATCATAGTTGGGTGCATGTTTCTCCAAAATTGATCTCCTCACCTTCACTGCCCGAGTACTTGTTTCCCTTTCCGATGTCAATGAGGTTAAGGTCCTCGGTCTCATGCTCCTCTTGCGTTTGGGGCAAGTGTCACCGGAAAGTGTTATTCCAAGGTTAGATGAGGTAGTGGAAAGCTTGAAAGGGATGATGAAGGATGTTGAGGTGAAGGACGACACCATCAAGCAGGACTTGGAGAGGAAAGGTGAGTGTTTTCCTCTTTCTCCCTTCGGCGATGCGTTTCGGAGAAGGACAGGGCTGACAGGAACAATAGCCGAGATGCAGCGAAGCACGCTTCGAACTGTTGTTCCTTTGTACAAGTCATCAACACCTCAACAAGCCCCCGCTTTCCATGCGTTTGTAGAAAATCTTTTAGCTAATGAAAAGTGGAAGGAATTTAGAGAATATCAGGCATAAGCTTATGAAAGCAGTATGGGATAAGAGGAATAATGTTACAAAGATATAAGGTACCGATATGATATCTTCTTTTTGATGGATATATTTTAGGTTCGATCAATTATGGCCTACAGGGAGTATTCAAGCGTGATGCGCCATATTAAGGATGTTTGAGGTTAGCTATCGCATACTGTATTTACTTTTTGCGGGCCGAATGGTAGAAATGATGGAAGGAACAACAAGGTTATGATGGTTGATTAAGGGAGACAGCTGTCGGCCGGCGGGTAACAGGTTTTTCTTTCTTTCCTTTTGCCTCCAAAAACGGTCAGACGAAACAGCAAAGACTGGTTACCAAACAGACAAATATTGCCGTATCCCGTATCACTGTTTACCATAGCTACTTTGGCCCTCCACTAACCTCTTTAGCTCACAGCCCCCAACCTCCACTTCCACCCGGCCGGCATTGATGCCGCCGCGGAACACGTCAGCAAGTCAACGTTCGACTCTTGCTTGACTTTGTCAGGCCCAGCGTCCAGCTGAAAACAGAGAAGGAAGAAAGAGGAAGCAAGCACTTTGGCAACATATATTGACCGTCGAGTACGCTGCCCCTCCTTTGGTCTTACCTTTTACAGCAACGCTTTTATCGCATCTGAAGATTCCAGCAAACGTTACAAGCTACGGCCCGGCGCGACAGGATATTCATTCAGGTCCCAGTTCCTGCGCGCACTTTATCGCCCGTTTCTTTCCTTCTCTCCATCCGCAACTCGTGACCAATAAAAGGCGGTTACTATTACTGTTGGGAGACATCTTGCGTGGTCACCCGATAATATAACTGCACTTCACATACTCCTTCCAACACCACATTTCACGACTATTAACACCAGTTCGCTGGCCACGTAACTCTGTAACCACGATCGTTCGCCACCATCATTCCATCTTGGCGGCGCTGAGCGCTCGTCTCGGATACGCCACCGGACTTCCATCATAACAACGGCTTGCAACGGCTTACATGCGTGCCAGCGTAATCTCAGTGACTTCAGACACTTATTTATATAGCCGCATCTAACTCTCTCTTTGTTTCTCAATGTCAGAAATGCCTCCCAAGCCCAGGAGACCTGATCTACCCACACTTTCTTTTTCTGCTATGCAGCCACCGTATGTCATCTATCTGCCTGCCGGCAATCAGCTCCTCCAAGGTAATTCAGCTAATTAAATCTACAGCATGTCTGAAGATGTTCATACACCGCTTCCGGGTACCCCTATACCAATAGAACAGGCAAGTTTAAACAACTATCCCTATGTATGATATATAGGGACCAGTACGCGAACCATCAGTTATTAACAGAAAGCGCAGGATCCCTTGATGATGGCATCTGATATACCTGCAGTCGAGCTTGCAGTCAATCTTACCAAAACGAAGCGATCTCTGGAGGATGATGCCAGCAGCTCGACCGAGAGCCTTGATTTTGAGCACGAAACGTGGACAGACGATGAGGATGGTTTACTGCAAGGCGTGAGCAAAAGATTTGCGCTCTAAAAAGTTACAGGGTTGCTGACAAATTATCAGTTCCTCTTATGTCCCCCACGTCCGCTCAATATTGCATATCCACCTTCAGCCCTTCCTCCTCCTGCGGCTCTTGATGAAATCACCTCGCAGGTCCTTGAAACGCAATCTCGTAAAGATCTCTCAACCTCATCTCGTTCACCGAAATCATTCTGGCATCACACATGGAAATCTACCCGACAGCGCTTGTTTCTTATAGCCCGACGAGAGAGTATGTCAGCGATAGGTGGCCATCGCCGACAAAAATCAGACTCGGTCATCCCAGCCGTGAAGAAGCAAGAAAATGCCAAGTTGAAAGATGGTAAAAGAAGCCTGATCGACCTGAAGGCTGGAAGGGTGGGTAGGCATCAGAATGATAGCATGGACAGTCTGTTTGGTAATGAGCAGCCTGGAGAGCTGTCTGAGACACTAAGACTGTCAAACTGTTTGCAAAGAAATGCGGCAAGAGATGAGGAACATTCGGCGTCTTCTGTATCGTCCATTTGTAGGTCTTATTTTTTGCTATGGGCAGTTTGTCGCCGCTTACTGTGATGTTAGCTTTCAGCTCACTCTTCTCAAATAACACCTTTCAGAGGTCATTATCTCCATTTGCATCTTTAGATCCGCCTGTACGGCACGTGTCACTACTTCAACGAGGACGATCGTTCACATTTGCCGACTTTGAGCATGAGCAAGCTTCAGGTAACGCAGCTCATGACTCTCTTACATTCGATAACGAAGATGCTGCGTCATCCTCATCGTCGCGAGTGTCACGTCCAGACTTGCATCACTCAAGATCAAGTCCGGTGTCGGTCAGGTTGTCGTCTTCAACGTCCGTTTCCGGCAGAATGTCGGATTGTGACACACCAACGGTGAATATGCAGTCGTTTGGCCCAGCGTTGGGGCTGGGCACATCTTCGGGATCAAGTTGTAGCACTCCCATTGGTCCTGCCTTTTCTATCCCAGCCCTTCCCATTTTATGCACTGACAATTTACCAACGGATGTCTCCCCGAACGCCTTTGCATCCTTATCGATATCATCTCTTGACGATTCTAGTACCTCCGTTCTCGGCGTGCAACCATCATCCTCGGACTCCTCTCCTCTGAAACGCCCATCCTACATTCGCCGATCACCGCTTCTTCGTTCATTTTCGGATGGAACTTTCCTGTCAAAATTTGAAAAAATTCCCTCTCTTTCTCCCGGTAGAGAGAATAAGCGGCAAAGAGCCGAATTATCGAGTTCTACTCTGGAGAGTCTTGCCAACGACAGTAGCGGAACAAAGACCGCAGGTGCTGTACCTCTAGGGAGAGGTGGGTTGCAAGATGTCATAATACGGAGTTCTCCGGACGAGCAACATGTGTTTGGGCAAGTGTTCGAAGGCTTGCAACCGCCATTTAAGACCAAACGTTTGTAATGACGGTTGGCTCTGGATTGCCTGTCTTTGATTTGATCTACAGAGCTACATCCGGCATGCCTGTATATCATGGGCTAGCCTGGTAGTTCACATTTACCTCTAGTCCTAATCATTTAATTGCTGTGCTTTTGTTGTTATTTTTATATCGTTGCAGTACTTGTTGAATTGTTGTCTTGCTATTTATTCACCTTCCGCCCCAAGGCTAATGCCACTTATATCATTAAATCTACACTTTCGTTTACGTATACGCACCAAAAATTAATTATGGCTTCTATTTAGATACCATTGAAATCGCCTTTTTTATATCTACCCATGCGGGTTACAATGGCTTGCTTGCGCAGCACACAGGCCTATTAATTTACGGAGCGAGATCTTTCGTTTCTTGTTGTCGTGCTTTTCACCACGCCACCTGTCTGTACACATAATGTCACATCAATGTTGGCTGTTTGGTGATGTTTCGTTCAACGTCTACAAGAAAATAGAGGATTGCTCGCCTATCGTCACTAAAATGTGACTCAGTTATGCCAAAGGATGAAGTGGCTGCTTAGTACATCTTCCTATGGCTTTCTTTTATGTATCTCTTCTCTTCTACTTTTCATTGTGGTTACATATCAAGGTATACAATTTAACAGCCAAACAACAGCTCTGGGGGTGTAGCTCATTTGGCAGAGCGCGTCATTAGCATCTTCTTGTATAGGTCCTTTGACGAGGTACTGGGTTCAATTCCCAGCTCCTCCATTTTTTTAACTTTCACATTTCTCATCTTTGTCCATTCTTACTAAGCTCCTTAAATACAATGTGATATGCATACATGCAGCTTTTAGCAGTTACGTCGCGTTCCGCTCCGCAAGAGGTTGGCTACCGAACTACTGTATCATGCTACAATATTTCAGGTGGGGGGATGCGATGAGGAACTACTACATCAACCACAGACATTTGCTTCCGTCGTCGTTAGTTCGCAAACATTGCCGTTCGTTGTCATTCCTCGTTCAGTTTGTCTTGCCTTCCGCCAATCCTGCGTGCTGTTCATCAATCTATAGGCTCGCAGTAACAGGTGCATTGAATTACTGTTCTACAGTATCCTTGAGCCTACGTTCTTCACTTCATATCGCACGCCTTGCATTGATATCAAGTTTCATCTCTACGCCCTCAGTTTTTGAAGGATCACAGACACCATCAGTAAGTGATGACAATCGCTGGGTTCTGCACAAGCTTTTACTCATTGTGCGTGTCGAACAGAAGTAAGATGGCATATAAAACTTATACTGGATTTGCTATGGTTGAGCCTCCTCCCAATACGCAAGTCGCTCCCAGAAAAGTCAGCCCCTCGATCAGAGAGCTTCCTCCCCCTCTCGTCGTCAGCGAGCGCAATTTTAAAGGCCTCAAGCTCAAAGACGACACGTTTTTTCTTATAATCGACCAATACCAACGTACCAGAGCTCTCAAAATCTTTGACAATGAAGGGATGAAGGCGATAGGGGAAATCTCTGAGATTTACCGGTGGCTGAAGATGTTTCCCAACGTCGAAAGAGTTGAGATCAACGCTAGCGCGCTCATCCCTTCGCCGGAAGACGACGTCCAAAAAAAAGTTAGGAGGAATCGTCATTACGAACCCGAAGCACCCGTCAGACGCCACTTCCAACAACAGTTCGGAGATCGTTTTGAAGAGCTGGCTATATTCATTGACGGCGACACCACTGCGATCCACAAGACTTTCAATGAGTTTTTGATGAATGACATCCAACCTCGTATTCTCACTTATATTATTCCTTCCGAACATTCCGGAAGTGATGAAGAGCTCGATTGTATCTATGGCATGCCACAGTGTTGGCCCGGTGGACGATGGATTAGAGTTATAGCTGACTTTCGCTGGCCGGAGAAGAGGCGAAAGGAACTGCACGAACTTCATCGACGCATTTCGGTTCAGATTGCTGACCGGGTACTTCAACAGTCTTATGATCATGAGTTAGTTGCCGACGATGATAGATTTTATACGAGAGATGGGCCTTTGAGCGGACGATGGGCTAAAGTGCAGTGGAACGTTGTAGGAGCAAAGAGAGTTAAGGGTTTGGTGAAGGATATAATCAATAAGGAAAAGGACCAAGATCCGAAGAGGTTATTGAACCTGTTTGATCAGTATGTCGAGGTATTTGAGTTGACCGAAGGGGTCGCGAAAGAGTTTGGGCTATGGTAAAGAGGAGGGGGGGGGAGGCAATCTTTTGTGGGGAAAGATGAGAAGTAACATTGTAAAATTATGTATATCAACATAGGGTTTTCATTATTAGCATTATCTGAGAGTCTACGGCTCTATCTCCGTAATTGAATGTCAAATGTCCTTGTAGCCACTCTTTCAGCTTGTTCGGCGGAATGTGTGATCCATACAAGCGCCTTGAGCCCGGTGTCCCTGCCGCGCTGAAATAGATGTCATGAGCACATGCACACTCAGTCATCGACTCACAGATGATTGGTTATCTAGCAAGTTGATCAAGCTCCGCTCGACACGTTTTGATGTCTCTTCGTCCAAAGCCGACGTGGGTTCTAAAATCTATCAGCTCGACATTTTCAGAGGCACTTCGTTTTACTCACCGTCCAAAAGTAACACTTCCGCACCTCCAATGCCAACAGCCAGCGCCAAAGCTAACCGCTGAGCTTCTCCTCCACTCAGCGTATCCCAATTCCTTCTCCACATGGTTTTCTCAATTCCCCAATCTACCGCAAGATCCATAGGGTCGATCCGGTCTCCCGTTCCGTTCTCCTTGGCCTCTTGGCTAGCTTTCCTAGCAGAGAATTTTTTGACAGTTTCCAGCAAGTCGTAAGGGGTGCCAGGCAAGATGCTCGGTCTTTGCGGAACATATTGAACCTTGACTCGCCAGTTGGGGATACCCATTTCTTGGGAAGATTGGCCATGCAGTTCGATGGTACCGGATTGATAAGGGTTCAATTCGGCCATACATTTGAGCAATGTCGATTTACCTGATCCAGAGGGACCTCGGATGACAAGGACTTCACCCTCGGAAACATCCAAGGAGAGATTTTCGAGAATGGGCGAGCCCGAGTCTCTCTTTATTGTAAGATCCTTGACGCTCAAGAAGGGTCGAGGCATGGCGAGCTAGTTTACGGGTTTTCGAGAGGCTGAAATAGCGGGCAAATTGGAAGGGATGCGTGCAAAATATCTGGGAAAATGCCTGCCGATAAACTCGTCGAATTGCACGACGTCATGCCCGTGCCTGAGTCGATCTTTCTGGTGTATTCTTTTCTATTCTGAACTTACCATATGGTTGCAGCGCGCGTCTGCTCCGTCTGTGCTTAATCTGTTTATCCAACTGTATAACATATGCGCAATGAATGTGCAGAATGTAGTATCTACAAGCATGCGACTATAGGAGGCAATTATTCAATATTGCGGGAAGTAAAATCAGTAACAACGGTCAACAGCACATAAGCAATTTCATGCCCGGTTTGAAAGTATCCATCAGATATATGCAGATAAAGTGCTTCCATCACATGCTTTTGCTTCAATATAGTTCCTACTATAAACATCCGACTAGTGTTTACTCGACATCGTCAAGCTGGTTACCAAATTATGGTCAGCAACCCAAAATTCTCAGTAACGGTAGATAACGACTCACGCTGGCATTGTTGGACTTGTCCTCAGCAGGCTTGACCTCGTCCTCATCACCAGAACCCTCTTCCTCGTCACCACCGAAGTCAGGACCGGAGCCAGCACCGCCCATGTCGCCCATGGCACCCATGCCGCCCATCTGTTCCATGAGCTTGGACTGGTATTTCATGTCAGTAACTGTTATGGTGTGAGGAGGAAGAGACCCACGAAATCCATTCCCTCCATACCACCCCCCATGCCAGGCATTCCACCCATACCACCCATACCACCCATACCACCCATACCACCCATACCACCCATACCGCCCATACCTTCCATACCCTCCATACCGGCGCTCAGGCTACAAGGAAAAAGATTAGATTCTGTTTTTGATGGATCATTCAATAAGGCTCACTCCTCAGTACCCTCTTGTTCGTCCTCGTCGACCCACTGAGCGTCATGTCAGCATTTCAGCCAGCTTGAAATGATATCAGTTATCTTACCTTGGAGAAATCTGTCTTGACCCAGTTCCTGTTGGGCTTCTCCTTGGTCAATCGGGGCCAATACTCCGCTTGAGCCTCCTTCTTCCTGAGGACAAGGACGATAGCTCGGGAAGTGACGACCTTCTTGGTTTCCTGTACGTCCTGGGTCAGTACGCACCTTTGGAAAACATGGCAAAATCTTGATACGAACCTCCGGAATGATCTCACCCCACAATTGAAGGTCAAAAGAGTATTCCTTCTCGGGGATACCATTGGAAGCACTAGCATTTATATACGTCAACAGGCGGCCCCTGCAGAGCCGTGGACACGACTCACTCGCCAGCCTTAGCCCTGAAAGAGATCTCGGTGGGCTTGATGTCCAACTTGTGCTCATCTTGGATATCAGGGGCATTGATAGTGAAGTAGATGATGTTCTAGATTCAACGGATCAGACAGGATCCAGGTGTTAGCCTCAAACCCATAAGGAGAGTCTAGTTTGAGTCTGGCGGAGCGAGAGAAGATGTAAGTAGAGACTGAAACTCACCTTCTCAGGCTCGGAAGCGGAAGATCGCTCGGCGTACGTGATTTCGGGGTGGAGGGGAGCCATTGTAATTATCTTTGTGGTTTGTCGAGAGACGGTTAGATCAATACAAACAGTGGATAAAGGAGAAAGGTAAAGAAGAATAGAAGATGTCCAAAATATACACCGGACTGTATCGTCATCGTCGTTCCGACTGAGAGGGTGCAACTACTTACGTAACACAGAATCTCTCTGGAACCTTCCGCCCCGGTCGATGAGAATCTGTATCCGTTGTTCGTAGTTTTGAACACTTCTTTGCTTTCTGGCCACATCGCAGAATAGTTGCGTAATACAACAGGGCTGCTTCCTGTCCATCGTAATACATGCAAATCAAATTTTTTCCTTTCGCCTACAAACTATAACTTCGCCTCAATAGAATCGATTTTGCCCTAAAGCACGGTGATGGTCTGAGCCAAGATCAGCTCTTCAGAGGGAGACAAAGTCTTGAATTCCCTGACGTAGCCAGGCTCAACACAAATGTACTTGTCCTATAAGAAGGGAGGAGAGGTCAGTTGGGCATGACGGACACGGTAGATGGGAACTTACCCAGCCTTTGTCCTCCATATCAGCCATCTTGCTACCGGTCGCTTCTTGCGGGTTCCAGATAGTACAGCTAGAGGTCCCTAATGTCAGCTATTGATAAACATTTACTCAAATAACAAGTCTTACTCCTCAAAGCCTCGGAATCGGACCTTGTAACCAGATCCGGCACCGTCGTCCACAGTGATTTCCCGGGAGGGCACCTTCTGGTAGACTCTGTTGTCCCCAATCAATCAGCACTTAACTGCAGAAATAATCGAGGAAGAACCGACCGATCAATTTCCCGATCGATGACAAGCGTGCTGCCATCCCATTCATCCATCTTTCCTCCCAATACCTTGTCTTTATAAGCCGTGCCCTTGTCAATTCCACTGATCTTAATCTTGCTGGAGTCTGGGACGGCCAAGTAATTGTGCAACAAAGCCTGGAAACTAAACTTCTCTTTACCGGAATTGACCACGTGCAAGTCGGTAGAAAGTTGGTGTGGGGCAAGAGTGACGACGTAGCTAAGCTTGAATTCGTGGGGGAATGTTGGAGGGGCAGAAGGCAAGAGGAATCGGACAGAGACACCTTCCGGGCGGTCCATCACAACAGAGTCAAACTTCCAGGTACTGGTTCGGGCAAAACCATGCTGTCCTAGAGAAGCGTACTCGGGGGGGGAGGGAGGAGGAGGTCCAAAAATGGGCTTTAGTCCGTGAGCTGTTGGGCTCCATATGCAAGAAAAAGGTGGGAGCTTACGAAGACGACAGGGATACCGCCTCGGATCTAGAAAGAATATACAAGATCAGATCCTCTTCTTGTAGTGCCCAACATTTCATCTACAGCTAGCTTACCGCCTTGGAACCGTCCATGGCTGATTTGGAGCTCATGAACATGCGTTCCTTGCCGCCTTGCTTCCAAGACACTACAGTAGCGCCATAGAAGCTGTTCACTGTCAGCTTGCCGGTTATACCCTATCCAGTCGATGATAATTCACTAAATTTCGGCGGAGGACCCCTGCGATACAATGCAATTCTCAATCGGAGATCATCAATTTAACGGATGAATCGAATGCTTACCGATTCATGAGTAAGTATGACGCTCTTTTCGTTTTGTGAGACACCCATATTGAAGTTTCAGAGAGTTAGTGATAGTAAAGATAAGTACTGGACAGGATGAATCTGTAAAACAGCGATTCGTTCGTTGCAAACACCGCCGCCTCGTTGTTCTACTTGCATGACCCATTCCGTCACTGGCCACATCCGTCACGTCGACGGGTCGGCGAGTTTGACGGTCCGCTCGGAGTTGTCGTCATGATGCGCCGACCGCCGTCGGTTGAGAAGTGATGACATCGACAACTACTACAATTAATAATATACCGGTATACAGGGGATTCAGTTATGTAATATTTGTGACGGCGTCTTCCATCTCACCATGCACCGAAGCGAAGAAGCAGCAGCAGCAGCAGTGAGTGTAAATAAACCCACATCACCAAAATCTTCCTCCACATCTTTCAATCACTATCAAGCTCCCATCCGCCTACCCTTTACCCACGTCACTTTCGAGCTCATCGACGCGACTGACAATAATGTCCGCGATCGATTACCACGACATACTTCGACAAGCCGACGCTGCCTTCCCGTCTGACCTCGACCATGCTGCTTCCATCGAGCAACAAGAAGACCGCGAGCAGATCGTTACCTTAGAAAATGACCATATCGATGAGCAACATATCCATTCCCAAGGTATGGAAGGCGAGGACGAGTTCGTTGTAATGGAAGATCATCACCATATGGATCACTCTCAAGAAGTGCAGCATATACAGGAGCAGGTCATGGAACAGCAGACACTTCAAAGCCATCAGCAACAACAGGAATCCCAAGCCCAAAGGAACCATGTTCAGGGGCAATCGCAACCTGGACCGTCGACTACTGGTCGTATAAAAGGGCTGACTGCTGCTGAGAAGAAGGAGAGGCAAAGAGCACAGAACAGAAAAGCTGCGGAGAAGAGCCGCAACAAGAAAAAGGGCGAGCAGTGAGTGTGGTTTTTAAGTATTTTTTGTGGCGGATGCTCATAAAGGTTAGGATGGCTTTGGAGCTCAGCGTTGCAAACATGCAAGAAGAGAATCAGAGACTTCGCGCGAGGTTACAGACTTTATTAGCCTCTCGCCCATCTCAATCTCCAGCAGAACCGGCGTCTTCTTCTATCGACCCGATCCTCTCTTCTTCCTCGACCTCCGTTGTCCCAGCACCGGTCACCGGCACTGGTATCGATTATATGTACATTGCGAAACTGCAAAGTGAGCTTACCAGTGC